>NC_090801.1:25431685-25639185 GCF_036512215.1 Solanum lycopersicum | reverse complement strand
TACAATTCTTAAATTTAGAATGTAAAAGGAATTCAGAAAATAGTCTAGACCTTTGGTCTCAAAATATGTTAATGTATTTTCTACTAGGAAAAGGAAATTATACAGATGAAGAGAAATACTTCATAATGATAAAAACCTTTACGGGAAAAGTAAATGATTGGTTTTCAGGATTAACTGAAGATGCTGAAAATATAATTAAAAATGATACCTTAGAAGGATTAAAAAATTCTTTACAAGAAGGTATAAATAACCTTAAGCAATATATTACAAATGAATTCTTTGAAGGACAAGAAAATGAAAAGGAAAACAAAGAAATAATAAAAAATTTAGAAAAAGAAAAATTAGAAAAATTACAGATATGTAAAATGAGTTATATTCGAGAATACACTTGTGAATTCGAAGAATATTATTATAAAATATTTGATAGTGGTAAAGAAATGTTGCCTTATTTGGAAAAATACTATAAAAAACTACCAGGCTTTTGGGCCAAATATTTTAGAGAGGAATATGAAAAAGAAAACGTAAAAGGAGACACTCTTGGTCAAAGGATAAGTTTCCTAAATAATAGATTAGGGCAGTTATGTATGTCACATAATATGCAAAGAAAAGCTAAAAGAATTAATACACAAATCTATTGTAAAGATACACAGGCATCTACTCAATGGGGGTGTGATGATAGACCTTTTAAAAGGAAAAAACAACTCAAGAAAGGATTAATTAAAAAGAAAAATTTTACTAAACAAAAATACATACCAAAGAAAAGGTATTATAAAAAGAAAAGAGAATTTGTAAAGACTAAAAGTAAATGTAAATGTTACAATTGTGGAGAAGAAGGACACAAAAGTTAGAATGTAACAAGAAAAGAGTAACAATCTCAAAAAATAGATAGATTAGAAATAGATTCAGACTTAGAGTCTATAAAATCTATAAAAAGTGATGATTTCTTTGAAGAAATCTATGAAGAATATTCAACTAGTTCAGAAGAGTCTGATTAAATGAATAAAGAAATACAAAAAAAAAGAAGATTCTGTACTGGTATTAGATACAGAAGAAGATCACCATGGATATGCTTTAAAAGCAACTTTTGATGGAGAAACATTTAAGAAAATCCAAGGATTAAAATTAAATCTTAAAATAGAAGACAATTTATTAAGCAGAATGCAAAGGATTTTCACGAGAGATAAAATCTCTTATCATGAATATCAAGAAGTTGAAAATGTAATAGAAATTACCCAAACTACAGGAAAACATAAGTTAAACTTATTAACAAAATCAATGATAAATCAAATATTAAGAAAAATTCCTGAAAAGAAAAGAAAGAAAATGAATTACGTTCATTTAGGAGGAATTCAAATATTGGTAAAATCAACTTTTAAAGAAGGAATAAATTGTCCAATAGTGATAAATTTATCTGATGAAAGATTTATGAACGCAAGAGAAGGAAATCTTGGAATAGTAGAAGGAAATTTAGCTTACACTAAGCTTCTATTCACTTATTATCCAAGATATTGTATATCACTAAAAGATGCTGACTTTAATGATGCATTAAGTCTACAATTTCATATCAAAAGAAATGATCTATTTAAACTAGGTAATCATATAATGAGTTATATTACCAAGCATTATACACAGTTACAAATTCAAATTATGAAAATGTGTATAAAAATAAAGAATCTATTGAAATAGATAGAGAATGTGCAGGAATTGCTAGAATTATTGAAGCAGAAATTCAACAAGCACAAATTCCGGATGAATAAGAAATTCGATTTGGAAAAACACATGAAATAGGAAGTACTAGTAATCCTAGTCTTTCATTGGAATATGGAAGAAATTCCATTAGAAAAAGTATATCTAACAGATACCCTTTAAAAGAAGAACATTCAAATATATTGAAAATAAGAGAAATAATTTTCAATGGATTAGAATGGAAAAATCAGGATATACTGCTACAAACAGGAGAAACTGTTAATCATATTAAAGAATATCTTATAAATAGATTAACAATTTACGAAGGAGAACAATACATATACAAAATCTTTGTAGGTAATAATTTTAGTTGTAAAAATATGGTAGATTTACCTATACAACTAGATACAATAAGAATAACAGTTCCCTGTTATATTATAAATCATGAAAGTAATCAAGAAATAATCTTAGGAAATTTATTTCTAAATGATTTAGAAGACTATAACATCGGAAAAGATGGAATAGAAATGATATATAAAAATGAAACTTGTTTCTTATAAAAAATATAAATGCCTAAAGAAACGATTTTTAAGGTTTCAGTTTTTATAGAAATAACAATTTATGATACAAAATTGACAACTTGTTTTAAAATAGATAATGGATCAGAAGAAAGTCTAGCTAAGTCTTTTTTAATAAAAGATTGGGACTTAAATAAAAATAATATCTCTATGATAGGAATCACAAGAGACAAAGAAAAATTAACAAAATCAAAAGAAAAAGTAGAAATAATTTTAGGATAAAAAATTGTTTCTATAAAAAAATTATTTGCTTATGATAAACTGGAAACAGATTTCTTATTAGGAAATGATTTTATACAACAATTTCAGAATTGTCAACAAACATTGTATATGATAAATCTGAAAACACCTTGTGGACATTATATCAAAGTCCCGAGTATACAAAATGTTAATAATCTTGAAAAAAATAAAGATAAATATAAAAGAAAATACATAGATAATTTAAGAAAAATTACTTGTAAATGTCTTAATTTAGAACAAGTTAAGGAAAATTTACAAAAATCATATGGAGAAAATCCATAAGAAAAATGGGAACAAAGCCATGAAAGAGTACCTTTAACACTAAAAGATCCAAACATAATAATTAGAGTAAAACCTATGTTATATAACGAAGAAGATAAATTAGAATTTAAAGTCAAAATTAATGAGTTACTATAATTAAAACTCATAAAAATGAGTAAAAGTCCTCATAGTAGTCCAGCATTCTTGGTAAGAAATCATGCTGAATTAAAAAGAGGAAAAGCAAGAATCGTGATAAACTATAAAGAATTAAATAAAAATTGTTTATTTGATGGATATTTTATTCCAAATAAAAATAATCTAATCAACCTAGTAAAAGAAAAAACTTATTTTTCAAAATTTGACTGTAAAAGTGGATCTTGGCAAATAAAATTAGAAGAAAATTCAGTAAAATTAACTGCATTTAGTACTCCTAATGGACATTACGAGTGGTTAGTAATGCCTTTTGGATTAAAAAATGCACCACAAATATTCCAAAGAAGAATGAACAAAATCTTCTCAGAAGATAACTACTTAATAGTTTATCTTGATGATATATTAATATGTTCTAAAACATATGAAGATCATTTAAAACATCTGAAAAAATTTTCAGAAAAATGTTTAAAAAATTGAATAATCTTAAGTCAAAAAAAGGCTGAGATAAATAAAAATGAAATAGAATTTTTAGGAATGATAATATCAAAAAACGGAATAGAACTCCCAGCACATATTGCTAAAAAGATTATAGAATTTCCTGATAAACTTACAACAAAACAAGAAATTCAGAAATTTCTAGGTTGTTTGAACTATGCAGGAGAATTTATACCTGATTTAGCAAAGAAAAGAAATTTACTTCAAAAGTTAATAAGAAAATCCAACAGACTGGGTTGGACGGAAGAACACACAAAATGTGTAAAAAACTTAAAAGAAGAATGCGCAAAATTGCCCAAGTTAAGACTACCAGATGAAAATGATAATCTCGTATTACAAACAGATGCATCAGATTATCATTGGGGTGTTATTTTGCAAACAGATCTTAATGAAATCTGCAGGTACACAAGCGGTACATTCAATGACACAGAAACAAGATATTCTACAAACGAAAAGAAATTATTAGCAATCGTAAAAGGAATTAGAAAGTTTTCTACATTTCTTTTACCAAAATAATTCATTATTAGAACTGATAACACTCAAGTTGCAGGACTAATAAATAATAGATTGCCCTCTGAACCTCAATACAGGAGACTTCATAGATGGCAAGTGTTATTATCTTTTTATACCTTTTCTATTGAATATATAAAAGGAATTGACAATTTTCTTGCAGATTTCCTATCAAGAAACGTCCAATATGGACAATCAGATGAAAATCCTAATTAATAGGATATATGAAAGGATGAAAAAGGTGGATGAATCCATCGACGAGAAATGACAAAAATTGTTCAAAATAAGAGATGAACTCTCTAAACTATCAGAACAATCTCGAATGCTGCAGTTCGAAAAAACCAACTTGGCACTGATCAAACCAAAAACACCTAGTGTAAAAAACATCTCGACGGTACGCACGGATATGCCATCTTCATCCAAAAAGGATGTAAGAGAAAGCCGAGCAAATGAAGCTTCTAGCTCATCATCAGTTAAAACTGAAAAAATATCTGGAAACCCAGAAAATAAAACTAACCCAGATTCTTCTGGAGCAAAATTTTTTTTGTCTTTGCAGGTACATCCAAAAGAAGAAGAATATTTAAAATTCACTAAATACATTTACAATCTCCCAGAACACAGTGGAGAAACATATGGAGTTTTGGGAACTACTAGTTTATTCCCTAGAATTTCCATATTCCCAAATGGAATTCTGAGCTTTATAGCTCAATTATTTGAGTTCGGATTCTTGGATCGAGTTTACACTGGTCCAGACTTCAAAGAGTTATCTCAACTACCATCCAGATTGTTCAACACAATCAAGAATTTCAGCCAAGGCGATGGAGGAGTATACTGTAGATTCTATAGTATTGCAATG
Organism: Solanum lycopersicum; assembly: GCF_036512215.1. Classification (NCBI taxonomy): domain Eukaryota; kingdom Viridiplantae; phylum Streptophyta; class Magnoliopsida; order Solanales; family Solanaceae; genus Solanum; species Solanum lycopersicum. Next base: position 25,634,406 of record NC_090801.1, on the reverse strand, counting down.
GAATGTCAAGACTCTCAGGCATACTATCCAACTCTCAACTACATAACAGTAGAGAAAATAAAAGATTTCAACGTTAAGGCTACGGGAGTTGATAAAAAACTTCCTTTTCTTAACAAAAGGTGGATACAAACCAGAAGGGCATTAGGAATAAAAGCCTTATATGCCATTCTAAACAGATTTTACCGAGATAATTTCAAAGTAATTGATCAAGATTCTGATTGGGTATTAATCACCAAGGGAAATTCAAAGTCAGAATTACTTAAAGAAAGGATCCTTGATATCGAGCTCCATGGATTAGGGGCAACAGAGGAGACTTGGAAGCTAGCATGTAAAATGTTAGAACATGAACACAATCGATGAGGAAAGAAGATCGATGAAGAAGACAGACGTAAGCACTTACGTAGTTAAACAAAAACGTAAGCACTTACGTTTACAAAAGAAGAAGAAGACAAAGTACTTTTTGTTTTACAAAAGAAAAAGAAGATGCTCTGTCGGCCACAACAAAAGCAGCAGCCCATGTGAAGAAAGAGAGAGATTTTGACTCAGACGAGTCAATAATAGAATCTTTAAAGGAGGACCTTTAAAGATAAATAATTGTTAATAAGTCCCTCCTTATCAGCTATAAAAGGGAGAAATATTATTGTAATAAGCAGAGTCAGTCAAGTGTGAGTCTTAGAGTAAGAAAAAATAAGAGTGAGAAAGTTTTAATATGAGTGAGTACGTTAACTTCTCCCACTAGGGAAAAGTGTTTTTTATTAAATGTCATATTAAGATATATACTTATTATATGTAAGTAAGATTATATATATGAAATAAAAGTTTGTTTATATACCAATATTCTTCAAAATTGATAAGTAGTTCAAAGTGGAAGTTGCGATTTCCAGCCTTTAGGAGGAATAGCGAAAAAAGTAGCCGTAAGAGTGAAGAAGGCGAAAAAAGCTATTCATGGCCTTTGGACAGTACACAAGATCGGACGACGTCGGGCGTGGAATGCCTTGATAGCCTTGGACTTCACACACGACCAGACGACATCGGTCGTGGCCTGCCATCATAGCCCTTGGATAGCACACACGATCGGACGACATCAGGCGTGGCATACCTGTGTATTCCTTGCACATCACACAAATTCCAATGACATCGGGCGTGGAATGCCATCATTGCTCTTTTACCACACACACTAACGAACAAAATTTTGCATGGCATACCATTATCGCCTTCGACAACACAAAGGTCGGATGAAGTTGGGCATTGCATGCCCATGTAGCCCTTGGATAGCAGTCACTCGGATGACAGCAGGCGTGACATGCCATCAAAGTCCTTGGAAAACACAAACGGTCGGCCGATATTGGGCGTGGCATGCCATCATGACCTTTGGTCAGGACACACAGTCGGATAACGTCGGGTGTGTCATGTTTTTCTATCCCTTAGAATTCACACACAGACGGACAATGATTGCATGGCATGCCATCATAGCCATTAGAAAGCACACACGATCGAACGACATCGGGCGTGGTATACCATCACGGACCTTTGAAAGCACACACGATTTGATAACGTCGGGAGTGGCATGCCATCATATCCCTTGGACAGCACACACGGTTTGACCATGTTAGACATGGCATGTCATCATAGCCCTTAAAAAACACACACGGTCAGTCGACGTCAGTCGTGGCATACTATCATTGCCCTCTGACTGCACACAGGGATGGATGACGTCAGGCGTAGCATGCCATCATCAACTTTGGAAAGCACAGAGGGTCGGACGACATCGGGCGTGACATGCCATCATCATCTTTGGACAACAAAGTCAGACGTGGCATACCCGCATAACCCTTTGACGGCACAAATTATCGAACCATGGTGAATCTGGCATGCCATCATACCCCTTGGACAGCACACGGTTTGTTGACGTTGGGCTTGGCGTGCTATCATCGCCGTTTGAATGCACACACAGACGGACGATGTTGGTCGTGACATGTCATCATCACCTTTTGAAAGCACACATGGTTGGATGATGTAGAGTGTGGCATGCCATCATGGCTCTTGGAAAGCGCACACAAACAGATAACGTCGGGTGTGTCATGCCATCATCGCCCTAGCACTACCCAGATGGTTGGAGACTTTGAGCGTGGCATGTGATTGTTGCCCATGGAATGCACACAAATATGGACAACGTCCGTCGTGGAATTCCATAATCTCCCTTAAACACCACACAATGTTAGACGACGTCGATGTTCGCATGCAACAAAGGCCCTTGGACAATAAACACAATTACACGACTTCGAGAATGGCATTTCATCATAGCAATTGGATAATACACATAATGACGTCGGTTGTGGAATGCCATCATCTCCGTTGTACTGCACACACAAATGAAAAATGTCGGGCGTGGCATGCGATCATCACCCTTAGACAGCACAAACGGTCAGACTACGTCGGACGACGTCAGGACGTGTCATGCCCGCGTATTCCTTGGAAAGCTCACACAGTCGGACGAAGCCAGGAGTGGCATGCCATCATGGCCGTTGGATAGGACACACGGTTGGATGACATAAGGTGTGGCATGCCATCATTTCCTTTGTATTGCACACAAACACGGACGACATTTGTTGTTACATGCCATCATAAACCTTGGACAACACACACGATCGGACGAAATCATGTGTGACATACCATGATTGTCCTATGACAAGACACTCTATCGAACGACGTCGAGCGTGGCATTCCATCATAGCACTTGGACATCATACAAGATTTGACGACTTTGAGAATGGCAGGTAATCATAGCTTTTGGACAACACACACAGTCAGACATCATCGGGGGTGGCATGACATCATAGACCATGCAAAGCACACACGGTCAGACGAAGTCGGGCGTGGCATGCCATCATAGCCCTTGAACAGCACACACGGTCGGAGAATGTCGGGTGTTGAATTCCACCATCCCCCTTGTACTTCACACACAAACGGATTATGTTGGGTGTGAAATGTCATCATCTCCTTTGGACAACACATACGGTCAGACAAATCGGGCATTGAATTTCGTCATTGCCCTTTGACAAGACACACAGTCAGACGATGTCAGGCATAGAATGTTATCTTTGCCCTTTGATAGCATACACTGTCGAACGACGTCGGGCGTGGAAACCATCATCGCCCATGTACTACACACACAGAGACAATGTTGCGCGTTTCATGAAATTATAGCCCTTGGACAACAAACACAGTTGGATAACATCAAGCGTAGCTCAAGATCATGGACCTTGTACATCACACAAAGTCGGATGACGTCGGGTCTGGCATGCAATCGTGGACCTTGGACAACACACACAGTCGAACGAAGTCGAGCGTGGCATGCTCACATAGGCAATGGACAACACACACTGTCAATCGACGATGGGCGTGGCATGCCATCATAGCATTTGGACAGAACACACGGTCGGACAACGTCTGGTGTGGCATTTAATCTTATCTATTGGACAACACATAATGTCAGACGATATCGGTCGTGACATGTTATCATTGCTATTGTACAACACATACGAATAAAATATTTTGGGCATGGCACTCCATCACTACTCTTAGATAGTACACACAGTCGGAAAACGTCGGGCGTAGCATGCAATCATAGACCTTGGAAAACACATATGGTAGGACGACAAAGGGTGTGGCTTGCCATTATGGCCCTTGGAGCACATGCACGGTCGGCCAATGTCAGACGTGGCATGCCATCATCTCCCTTGGACTCCACATAAAGATGGACAATGTCGGGCGTAGCATGACATCATCACCTTTAGAAAGCACATACTATATGAAAATGTCGGGCGTGACATACCATCATCGCCCTTGGACTGCACACATGGTCGGACGAAGTCGAGCGTGGAATGCCAGAGTAGCCCTAAGACAACACACACGGTAGAACAACGTCGCACGTGGCATGTCTACATAGCCATTGGAAAACACATAATGTCGGACGACAATAGTGGTGGCATGCCATCATCACTCTTGTACTACACACAAGAATGAACGATGTCGGGCGTGGCATTCCATCTTCGCCCTTGGAGTGTACATATAGTCGGACAACATCAGACGAAGCATACCATCATCTCCTTTGGACAACAGAAACAGTAGAAAGACGTCGGGCGTGGCATGCCTGCGTAGCCCTTGAACACCACACATAATGGAATGACGTCGGGCGTGGTATGCCAACATAGCCCTTGGACACAACATACGGTCGAATGACGTTAAGCGTTAAAAGTCATCATAGCCCTTGGATAGCACACACAGTCCGTCGACATCGGACATGGCATTCTATCATCACCTTGGACTACACACACAGATTGACGATGTCAGGCGTGGCATGCCATCATCGCCTTAGGAAAGCACCCACAGTCAAACAATGTTGGGCGTGGCATGCAATCATCGCCCTTAGACTGCACACACACGGTCAATGGGATGCCATTATCGTTCTTTGACAATGCACACGATCAGACTACATTCGGCGTGGCATGCCATCATCGCTCTTCGAAAGCACACAGTGTATAACGTAGTAAAGCTTGGCATGCCCCGTAGCCCTTGGAAACCACACATGGTCGAATGACGTTGGGCGTGGAATGCCATTATAGTCCTTAAATAACACAGCCAGTTGGAAGACGTTGGGAATGGCATGTCATCATATCTGTTGAACAACACACACGATCGATTGACGTAACGCGTGGCATGCCACTATTGTCATTGGATAGCACACACAGGCGAACGATGTCAGGCTTTGCATGCCATCATCCGCTAACGAAAACACACACGGTCGGACGAGGTTGGGCTTGGCATCCAATTATGGCACTTGGATAGTACAAAAGATAGGACAATGTCGGGCATGGCATTCCATCATAGCTCTAAGACAACACACACGATTAGACGACATTAGGCATTGCCTTCTATCATAGCCATTGGACAACGCACACAGTCGGATGGCGTCAGGCGTGACATGCCATTGTGGCCCTTGGTAAGGAAACAAGACCAGATGAAGTCGAGCAAGCATGCCTGCGTAGCCATTGGGCAGCACACACGGTCGTACAACATAGAACATGGCATGCCATTATGTCCCTTGGTCAGCAGACACGGTGAAACGATGTCGGGCATTGAATTCCATCATAACCCTTGGACTTCACACACGAACGCGAAATGTTTGGCATGTCATGACATCATCACCCTTGGACAACACATACGATCGATTGTAATCAAGTGTTGCATTCCATCATTGCCCATTAAAAAGATACAATATCGGAGCACGTCAGACGTGTCGTTCTATCATAGGCCTTGGACAGCAAACACAATAGGACGACTTCCAGTGTGGAAGGTCATCATAGCCCTCAAACAACACACACGGTCGGACAACGTTGGGCTTGGCATGCCATCATCGCCCTGTACTACACACACACCAGGACGATGTCGCGCGTGGTATGCTATCATATCCCTTAGACAACACTCACGGCCGGACGACGTCAGGCGTATCTTAATATCATGGATCTTGGAATTTATACAGAGTCGGACATCGGGCGTGGCATGCCATACTAGCCATTGGACATCACACACGATTAGACGACATCGGGTGTGGCACCCCATCATGGCCTTAGACAGCACACACAGTCGGACGACGTCGGATGTGGCATGAAATCATGGACCTTGGACAACACACATAGTCGGACGAAGTCGAGCGTGGCATGCTCACATAGCCAATGGACAACATACACTCTCAGAAGACGTCGGCCGTGGCATGCCATCATAGCATTTGGACACAACACACGGTCAGACAACGTCTGGCATGGCATTTCATCATAGCCATTGGACAACACATAACGTAGGACGATATCGGTCGTGACATGCCATCATCACTCTTGAACAACTCATACGAATGAAATATTTTGGGCGTGGCACTCCATCATCGCTCTTGATAGTACACATGGTCGGACAACGTCGAGCGTGGCATGTCATCATCACCTTTGGACAGAACACACGGTCGAATGAAGTCGGGCATGGAATGCCTGCGTCACCTTTGGACAACATAAACAGTCGGATGACGTCGGGCGTGGCATGCCATTATGTCTCTTGGACAACACACACGACCAGAACAAATCAATTGTTGCATGCCCACGTACCCCTTCGACAACACACACAATCAAACGACTTGGTCGTGACATGTCATCAAAGCCTTTGGACAGAACAAAAGGTCGGTCGACGTTGAACATGGCATCCTACCAAGGCCTTGGGATAGCACATACGGTCGTACGACGTCGACCATGGCATGAAATCGTAGCCCTTGGAAAGTACACAAGGTCGGGATGAAGTCGGGTGTGGCTTGCCATCATGGCCCAGGACAACAAACACGGTCGGACGAAGTTAGGAGTGGCATGCTCGCGTATCCAATGGAGTGCACACACTATTAGGCGACGTCGGGCGTGGTATGCAATCATAGCTCTTGGACAACACACACCGTCCGATAACGTCGAGCGTGGCATGTCATCATAGACATTTAACGAACACATAATGTAGGACGATATCGGTCGTGACATGCCATCATAGCTCTTGTACTGCACACACGAATCAAAAATTTTGGGTGTGGCACTCCATCATCGCACTTTGACACTACACAAGGATTGACAATGTAGGTCGTGTCATGCTATTATCGCCTTTGGAAATCACACACAGTTGAAGAAAGTCGGGCATAACATGCTTCCGTAGCCCTTGGACAGCATACACGCTCGGACGACGTCAGGCGTGGCATGCCATCATAGCCCTTGATAAGCACACACGGTTGAATGACATTGAGCGAGTCATGTCATCATAGCCCTTGGATAGCACACACAATCGATCGACCTCAGACGTGGCACGACATCATCGCCCTTGGGCTGCACACATGGTCGATTGACGTCGAGCATAGAATGCTAGAGTAGCCCTTGAACAGCAACACGGTCGGACGACATCGGGCGTGGCATTTCATCATCTCCCTTGGACTACACACACAGATTGATGATGTCGGGCGTGGCATGCCATCATCGCCTTTGGCAAGCACACATAGTCAGACGACGTTAGACGTGGCATGCCATCATCTCCCTTGGACAGCACACGCAGTCGGACGTCGTCATGCATAGCATGCCATCATAGACCTTGGAAAACACATATGGTCGGAAAATAAAGGGTGTGGCTTACTTGAATGGCCTTGGACTGCATTCATGGTCATCCAATATCGGACGGTGCAGGACATCATCGTTCTAGGACTCCATACACAGATGGCTTATGTCGGGCGTGGCATGCCATCATCGCCTTTAGAAAGCACATACTGTATGACAATATCGGGCGTGGCATTCTATTACAGCCATTGGACAGAACACATGGTTGGACGATGTCGGGCGTGGAATGCCAGAGTAGCCCTTGGATAACACACATGGTCGAACAACGTCAAGCATTTCATGTCATCATAGTCATTTGAGAACACATAATGTCGGACGACATCAGTCTTCACATGCAATCATCACTCTTGTACTGCACATAAGAATGAACGATGGCGGGCGTGGCATTCCATCATCTCCCTTGGACTGCACACACAGATGGACAAATGTCGCGCGTGGCTTGCCTCATCGCCTTTGGACAACACAAATAGTTGAACGATGTCGGGCGTGGCATGCCAGCTTAGCCCTTGAACAACACACACGATCAAACGATGTCGAACGTGGCATGCCATCATAGCCCTTGGACAGCGCACACAGTTGAATGACGTTAAGCGTGGCAAGTCATCATACCCCTTGGATAGCAAACACAATCGGTCAACCTCGGACGTGGCATGCCATCATCGCCCTTGGACTACACACAGATAGACGATGTCAGGCGTGGAATGCCAGCATCACATTGGGAAAGCATGCACGGTCAAACGATGATGGGCGTGGCAAGACATCATCGCCCTTTGACTGCACACACACGGTCGGGCAACGTCCGGAGTCGAATGAAGGAGTATCCCTTGGAGAACACACACGGTTGATCGAGCTCGGCTGTGGCATGCCATCAACATCCTTGGACTGCACACATAGATAGATGATGTCGGGTGTGGCATGCCATAATCGCCTTTGGAAAGCACACACATGAGGACGACCTTAGACGTGGCATGACATCATGGTCCTTGGACATCATACACGGTCAAACGATGTCGGCTGTGGCATGCCATTATCGCGCTTAGACAACACACACGATCGGGCAACGTTGAGCATGGCATGCCTGAGTAGCCCTTGGACAGCACACAAGGTCGGACGACGTCGCGCATAACATGTCATCATATTTTTGGGATGACACACATGGTCGAAAGATGTCGGGTATGACATTCCATCATTGCCCTTGGACTGCACACACTGATGGACGATATCAGGCATGGCTTTCCATCATGTTCCGTGGACTGAATACACTATTGGAGGAGATCGGGCATTGCATGCCATCATTGCACTTTAAAAGGACACACGGTCAGATGACGTCAAGCAAGGCATGCCCACGAAGCTGTTGGACAACACACACGGTCGAACGATGTAGAACATGGCATGCAATCGTGGCCCTTGGACAAGATTCATGGTGATAAGTTTTTAGGCATTTAATTTAATCATTACCCTCGATATTCACACAAGAACAAGAAAGGTTCGAGGTGGTCTGCCATCATCTCCCTTGGACAACACATACGATCGATGAAATTAGGCGTGGCCTTCAATAATTGCCCATTGAAAAGACACAATGTCTGAGCACGTCAGGCGTGGCATGCTATCATAGCCCTTGGACAACACACACAATTTGACGACTTCGGGTGTGGCAGGTCAGCATAGTCCTATGAGAGCACACAGGGTCGGACGACATCAGGCATGTCATGCCATCATTCCCCTTGTACTACACACACACATGGAAGATGTTGCACGTGGTGTGCCATCATAGCCCTAGGACAACACACACGGGCAGATGACATCGGACGCCACTTGATATCATGGACCTTGAAATTCACCCACAGTCTGACATCGGGCGTGGCCTGCCATCATAGCCCTTGGACAGCACAATTGATCGGACGACATCGGGTGTGGCATGCAATCATAGCCCTTGGACAGTACACACGTTTGATCAAACTTGGAAGTGGCATGCCCGCATAGCCATTAGATAACACAAACTGTAGGACGACGTCAGGCGTGGAATGCAATCATAGACTTTGGAGAGCACACACGATAAGATGATGTCGCAGGAGGTACGGTATCATAGCAATTGGACAACACATAATGTCGGACGACGTCGGTTGTGGCAATGCCATCATCTCTTTTGTATTACACACACGAATGAACAATGTCGGGCGTGGCATTCAATTATCGCCCTTGGATTGTACACATGATAAGCCAACATCGAGTGTGGCAGATCATCATAGCTCTTGGACAACACACATAGTCGGACTCCTTTGGGCGTGTCCTAACATCATAGCCCTTGGAAAGCACAAACGGTTGAACGACTTCAGGCGTGGCATGACATCATGGCCCTTGGACAGTACACACGGTCGAACGATGTTGGGCGTTGAACGCCATAATCGCCCTAGGACTGCACAAACGAACAGATTATGACGGGTGTGGCATGTCATCATCGCCCTTGGACTACACATACGGTTGGACGAAATTTGCCGTGGCATTTCATCATTGCCTTTGGCAAGACACACGGTCGAACGACTTTGGGTGTGGTTTGCCATCATAGCCCTTGGATAGAACACAGGATTGAAGAACTTCGAGCATCGTAGGTAATTATAGCTCTTAGACAGCACAAATGGTCGAACGACATCAGGCGTGGCATGCTATCATTACCCTTGTACTGCATACACACAGACGACGTCACGCGTGACATACCATCATAGACATTGGACAACACATACTATCGGACAACATCAAGTTTAGATTAAAATAATAGCCCTAGGACATACAATAGGTCCACATCGGGTGCGACATGCCATCATAGTTGGTGGACAACACACACAGTCGTACAATGTCGGGCCTGGCATGCCATCATGGCCTTTGTACAACACACATGGTCAAACGACGTTGGGTGTGGCATGTCTGCGTAGCCAATGGACTGCACACACACTCGAACGAAATCGGGCATAGCATGCCATCATATCCCTTGGACAGCACACACGGTCAGGCGACATCGGGTGTGGCATGTTATCATAGCCATTGGAAAACACATAATGTCAAACGACATGCCATCATCTTTCTTGTACTAAACACAAGAATGAAAGATATCGAGCGTGGCATGCCATTATCACATTTGGAAAGCACAAACGGTCGAAAAAAGTCGGGTGTGGCATGACTTCGTAGCCCTTGGATAGCACATACAGTCGGACGATGTCGAGCATTCCATGCAATCACATCCCTTGGACCACACACACGGTTGAATGATGTTGGGAGTGACATGTCATCGTATCCCTAGCATAGCACACACGATTGATCGACGACAAATGTAGCATGTTATCGTCGTTCTTGGACTTCACATAGAGACAGATGACATTAGGCGTGGCATGCCATCATAACCTTTGGAAAGCAACAGGGTCAGACAACGTCAGGCTTGGCATGCCATAATCACTCTTATACAGCACATACAAATGAACGATGTTGGGCGTGGCTTTCCATCAACGCCCGTGGACAGTACAAATGGTTAGAAAATGTCGGGCATAACATGATATCATCGCCCTTGGGCAACACACATGGTTGAACAATGTTTTAAGTGGCATGCCAGCGTAGACCTTTGACAATACACACGGTTGGACGACGTTGTGCGTGGCAAGAAATCATAGACCTTGGACAGCACACACGGTCGAACGACCTCGGACGTGGCACGCCATTATCACCCTTGGATTGCAACATAGACAGATTATGTCGGGTGTGGCATGCCGTCAACGCCTTTTGAAAGCACACACATGAGAACGACGTCAGACGTGGCATGAAATCATGGCCCTTCCACAACATACATGGTCAGACGACGTCTGGTGTGGCATGCCATTATCACCCTTAGACTGCACACACGATTGGGCAACGTTGAGCGTGTCATGCCTGAGTAGACCTTTGATAGCACACAAGAACGGAGGACGACGGGCATGACTTCCATCATAGCCCTTGGACAGCAACACTGTCGGATGACGTCGGGCATGTCATGTAATCATATACATTCGATTACACACACGGTCGAACAAAGTCGGGTATGACATACTATCATCGCTCTTGGTCTGCACACACGGATGGGTGATGTTAGGCATGGCATGCCATCATGGTCCTTGGATGGAATACACGGTCGAGCGACATTGGGCGTAGCATGCCATCATTGCTCTAAGAAAGCACACACGATCGGAAAACATCCGGCGTGGACTGCCATCATAACACTTGGACAAAACATACGATCGGACGACGTAGGGAGTGGCATCCCTGCGTTGCACTCTCACAACACACACAGTTGAACGACATCTGGCATGGCATGCCATAATCGCTTTTTTACCGAACACATGAATGGACAAAAGTGAGCATGGCATGCCATATCGCCCTAAGAAAACACAAAGGTCGAAGGCAGACGGGCGTTGCATGCCCACATATACTTTGGACAGAACACAGAGTCAGACAACGTCTGGGGTGGCATGCCTTTCTAGCCCTTAGACTGCACACACAGAAGGACAATGTTGGGCACGAAATGCTATCATTTCCACTGGAAAACACACACGGTTGGATGACGTTGGGCATGGTATGCCATAATGGCCCTTGGAAAGTTAAATCGGTCAGATGACGTCGGGCGTGGCATGCCATCATAGACCTTGGACAACACACACGGTTGGACGATGTTAGGCGTGTTATGTCATCATAGCCCTTGAACAATACACTCAGTAGGTCGCCGAATGGCGTGACATGCTATCATTACCCTTAAATTGCTCACACAGATGAATGATGTCACGCATGCCATTCAATTATCATTTTTGGAAAGAACACAGGGTAAGACGACGTAAGGCTTTGAATGCTATCATCAATCTTGTAATGAACACACGAATGAATAATGTCGGTCGTGGCATTCCATCATTGCCCGTGAATAGTACACATGGTTGGGAAATGTCATTCGTGGCATGCCATAATCGCCCTTGAACAGCACACACGGTCAGATGACATCGTGCGTCGCATGCCATCATAGCCCTTGGACAAAACTCACAGTTGAACGAATTTAGGCATGGCATGTCAGCATAGCCCTAGGATAGCACACACTGTCAATCAACCTCGGGCGTGGCATGCCATAATCGCCCTTGGACTGCACACATAGACGGACGGTGTAAGATGTGGCATGCCATCATCGCCTTTGGAAAGCACACATAGTCGAGTGACGTCGGGCATGGCATGCCATCATGGACCTTAGACATCACAAACAGTCAGAGGATGTCGGGTGTGGCATGTCATTATCGCTCTTAGACTTCACACACAGATGGGAAACGTCGGGCGTGTCTTGCCAAAGTACCCCTTGGACAGCTCACACGGTTGGACGGCGACCGGTGTGGCTTACATCATAGCCCTTGGGCAGCACATATAGTCGGATGACGTCGGGCATGGCATGTCATCATATCCCTTGGACAACACACACGGTTGGACGAAGTCGTGTATGGCATGCGATCATCGCCCTAAGACTACACTCACTGACAGACGATGTTAGGCATGGCATGTCGTCATGGTACTTATGTACACACAGTTGGACGACGTCGGGCGTGGCAAACAATCCTTGCCTTTGGACAGTACACAAGATCGGACGACGTCGGGCATGGAATGCCTTGATAGCCTTGGACTTCACACACGACAAGACGACGTCGATCGTGGCCTGCCATCACAGCCCTTGAATAGCACACACGATCGAAAGACTTCAGGCGTGGCATGCCCGTGTAGCCCTTGCACAACACACAAATTCCAATGACATCGGGCGTGGAATGCCATCATTGCTCTTTTACCACACACACAAAAGGACAAAATTTGGAATTGCATGCCATTATCGCCTTCGACAACACACACAGTTTGACCACGTTAGACGTGGCATGCCATCATAGCCCTTAAAAAACACACACGGTCGGTCAACGTCGGGCGTGGAATACTATCATTGCCCATTGAAAAGAAAAAATTTCAGAGCACGTCAAGCGTGGCATGATATCATAGCAATTGGACAGCACACACAGTCAAACGACGTAGGGCATGGCATGCCATCATCACCCTGTACTACACATACACACACAAATAATGTCACGCATGGCATGCCATCATAGCCCTTGGTCAACACTTACGGCCGGGCGACGTCGGGCGTAGCTTAATATTATGGACCTTGGAATTCACATAGAGTAAGACATCGGGCGTGGCATGCAATACTAGTCCTTGGACATCACACACGATCGGACGACATCGGGTGGGGCATGCCATCATGGCCTTGGACAGCACACACAATTGGACAATGTCAGATATGTCATGCCTGCGTAGCCATTGGATAATACACACTGTAGGACGACGTCGCGTGTGGAATGCAAACGTAGAGTTTGGACAGAACACACGAACGGATGACGTTGGGCGTGGCACATTATCATAGCAATTGGACAACACATATTGTCGGACGACATTAGTTGTGGAAATGCCATCATCTCTTTTTTACTACACACACGAATGAACGATGTCGGGAGTGGAATTCCATTATCACCCTTGGACTGTACACCTGGTCAGACAACATCGCGCGTGGTAGGTTATCATAGCTCTTTGACAACACACATAGTCGGACAACGTCAGGTATGGAATAACATCATAGCCCTTGAAAAGCACAAATGGTTAAACGACTTCGCGCGTGGAATGTCATCATGGCCCTATGATAGTGCAAACGTTTGGACGATGTCAGGTGTGGCATGTCATAATCGCCCTTTGACAACACAGACGAACGAACGAAATTGGCCATGGAATTTCGTCATTGCCCTTTGACAAGACACATTTATGAACAACTTTGGTCGTGGAATGCCATAATAACCCTTGGACAGCCCACACAATTGAAGGACTTCAAGCATGGCAGGTAATCAAAGATCTTGGACAGCACACACAGTCGAACAACGTCAGGCCTGGCACGCTATCATTGCCCTTGTACTGCACACAGATGAAGTCGGGCGTGGCATACCATCATAAACATTGGAAAACACATACAGTCGGAAGACATCGGGTTTAACTTCATTAATGGCCCTTGGACATCATATATAGTTGGATGAAGTCGGGCGCGAAATGCTATCATAGTTCTTGGACAACACACACGGTCAGACGACGTCGGGCGTGGCATGCCATCATGGCCCTTGGACAACACACATGGTCGGACAAGGTTTGGTGTGTCATGTTCATGTAGCCAATGGACATGACACACATTGGTACGACGTTGGGCATGGCAGGCCATCATAGACCTTGGATATCAGACATGGTCGGGCGATGTCGGTGCGGCATATTATCATAGCCATTGGAAAACACACAACGTCAGACGACATCGATCGTGTCTTGCCTGCATATTCCTTGGAAAGCTCACATAGTCGGAGGAAATCAGGCGTGGCATGTCATCATGGACGTTTGATAGGACACACGGTTGGACGACATCAGGTGTAGCATGGCATCATTGCCCTTGTATTGCACACAAACACAGACGACATTTGGCGTTGCATGCCATCATAAACCTGGACAACACACACGGTCAGATGAAATCGTGTGTGACATACCATCATTGTCCTTTGATAAGACACACTATCGAACGACGTCGAGCGTGGCATTCCATCATAGCCCTTGGACATAACACAAGATTGGACGACTTTGAGCATGGCAGGTCATCATAGCTCTTAGACAACACACACTATCGCACATCATCGGGGGTGGCATGACATCATAGACCATGCAAAGCACACACGGTCAGAAGAAGTCAGGCGTGGCATGCCATCATAGCCCTTTAACATCACACACGGTCGGATAATGTCGGGTGTTGAATTCCATCATCCCCCTTGCACTTCACACAAAAATGGAGTATGTTGTGTGGAATGTCATCATCGCCTTTGGACAACACATACGGTTGGACAAATCGGGCATGGCATGTTATCATCGCCCTTTGACAGCATTCATGGTCGAACGACGTCGGGCGTGGAAACCATCATCGCCCATATACTACACACACACGGACGAAGTTGTGCGTTGCATGAAATTATAGACCTTGGACAATAAACACAGTCGGATAACATCAACCGTAGCTGGATATCATGAACCTTGGACATCACATACAGTCGGATGACGTCAGGTCTGGCATGCAATCGTGGACCTTGGACAACACACATAGTCGGACGAAGTCGAGCATGGCATGCTAACATAGTCAGTGGACAACACACACTGTTATTCGGGTGTGGCATTCCATCATAGCATTTGGACACAACACACGGTCGGACAACGTCTGGCGTGGCATATAATCTTAGCTATTGGACAACACATAATGTTAGACGATATCGGTTGTGACATGCCATCATCGCTCTTGTACAACATATACAAATGAAATATTTTGGGCGTGGCACTCTATCATCACTCTTGGATAGTACACATTGTCAAACAACGTCGACCGTGGCATGCCATCATTGCATTTGGACAGCACACACGGTCGAACAAAGCGCGCATGGAATGCCTGTGTAGCCTTTGGACAGTATACACGGTCAGACGACATCGGGCATGGCATGCCATTATGTCTCTTGGACAACACCGACGACCAGAAAAAATCGATCATTGCATGCCCACATACCCCTTCGATAACACACACGGTAGGACGACTCAGTCGTGAAATGTCATCAAAGCCTTTGGACAACACACACGGTCGGATGACGTCAAACATGGCATCCTACCAAGGTCGTTGGACAGCACATATGGTCGTACAACGTCGGCCATGGAATATCATCATAGCCCTTGGAAAGTACACAGGGTCGGATGAAGTCGGAAGTGGCATGCCATCATGGACCTTGGACAACACACACGGTCAGACAATGTCAGGTATGGCATGCTCGCTTTGCCAATGGACATCTCACACTGTCAGATGATGTCAAGCGTGGTATGCCATCATAGCTCTTGGACAACACACACGGTCGGACAATGTTGAGCGTTGCATGTCAACATAGCCATTGGAAAACACATAATGTCGGACGATATCAGTCGTGACATTCCATATTCAATCTTGTACTACACACACGAATCCAAAATTTTGGGAGTGGCACTCCATCATTGCATTTGGACAGTACACAAGGTCGCACAACATTGGGCGTTGCATGCCATTATCACCTTTGGACAAACCACATGGTCGAACGATATGTAAAATGAGTTATATTCGAGAATACACTTGTGAATTCGAAGAATATTATTATAAAATATTTGATAGTGGTAAAGAAATGTTGCCTTATTTGGAAAAATACTATAAAAAACTACCAGGCTTTTGGGCCAAATATTTTAGAGAGGAATATGAAAAAGAAAACGTAAAAGGAGACACTCTTGGTCAAAGGATAAGTTTCCTAAATAATAGATTAGGGCAGTTATGTATGTCACATAATATGCAAAGAAAAGCTAAAAGAATTAATACACAAATCTATTGTAAAGATACACAGGCATCTACTCAATGGGGGTGTGATGATAGACCTTTTAAAAGGAAAAAACAACTCAAGAAAGGATTAATTAAAAAGAAAAATTTTACTAAACAAAAATACATACCAAAGAAAAGGTATTATAAAAAGAAAAGAGAATTTGTAAAGACTAAAAGTAAATGTAAATGTTACAATTGTGGAGAAGAAGGACACAAAAGTTAGAATGTAACAAGAAAAGAGTAACAATATCAAAAAATAGATAGATTAGAAATAGATTCAGACTTAGAGTCTATAAAATCTATAAAAAGTGATGATTTCTTTGAAGAAATCTATGAAGAATATTCAACTAGTTCAGAAGAGTCTGATTAAATGAATAAAGAAATACAAAAAAAAAGAAGATTCTGTACTGGTATTAGATACAGAAGAAGATCACCATGGATATGCTTTAAAAGCAACTTTTGATGGAGAAACATTTAAGAAAATCCAAGGATTAAAATTAAATCTTAAAATAGAAGACAATTTATTAAGCAGAATGCAAAGGATTTTCACGAGAGATAAAATCTCTTATCATGAATATCAAGAAGTTGAAAATGTAATAGAAATTACCCAAACTACAGGAAAACATAAGTTAAACTTATTAACAAAATCAATGATAAATCAAATATTAAGAAAAATTCCTGAAAAGAAAAGAAAGAAAATGAATTACGTTCATTTAGGAGGAATTCAAATATTGGTAAAATCAACTTTTAAAGAAGGAATAAATTGTCCAATAGTGATAAATTTATCTGATGAAAGATTTATGAACGTAAGAGAAGGAAATCTTGGAATAGTAGAAGGAAATTTAGCTTACACTAAGCTTCTATTCACTTATTATCCAAGATATTGTATATCACTAAAAGATGCTGACTTTAATGATGCATTAAGTCTACAATTTCATATCAAAAGAAATGATCTATTTAAACCAGGTAATCATATAATGAGTTATATTACCAAGCATTATACACAGTTACAAATTCAAATTATGAAAATGTGTATAAAAATAAAGAATCTATTGAAATAGATAGAGAATGTGCAGGAATTGCTAGAATTATTGAAGCAGAAATTCAACAAGCACAAATTCCGGATGAATAAGAAATTCGATTTGGAAAAACACATGAAATAGGAAGTACTAGTAATCCTAGTCTTTCATTGGAATATGGAAGAAATTCCATTAGAAAAAGTATATCTAACAGATACCCTTTAAAAGAAGAACATTCAAATATATTGAAAATAAGAGGAAGAATTTTCAATGGATTAGAATGGAAAAATCAGGATATACTGATACAAACAGGAGAAACTGTTAATCATATTAAAGAATATCTTATAAATAGATTAACAATTTACGAAGGAGAACAATACATATACAAAATCTTTGTAGGTAATAATTTTAGTTGTAAAAATATGGTAGATTTACCTATACAACTAGATACAATAAGAATAACAGTTCCCTGTTATATTATAAATCATGAAAGTAATCAAGAAATAATCTTAGGAAATTTATTTCTAAATGATTTAGAAGACTATAACATCGGAAAAGATGGAATAGAAATGATATATAAAAATGAAACTTGTTTCTTATAAAAAATATAAATGCCTAAAGAAACGATTTTTAAGGTTTCAGTTTTTATAGAAATAACAATTTATGATACAAAATTGACAACTTGTTTTAAAATAGATAATGGATCAGAAGAAAGTCTAGCTAAGTCTTTTTTAATAAAAGATTGGGACTTAAATAAAAATAATATCTCTATGATAGGAATCACAAGAGACAAAGAAAAATTAACAAAATCAAAAGAAAAAGTAGAAATAATTTTAGGATAAAAAATTGTTTCTATAAACAAATTATTTGCTTATGATAAACTGGAAACGTATTTCTTATTAGGAAATGATTTTATACAACAATTTCAGAATTGTCAACAAACATTGTATATGATAAATCTGAAAACACCTTGTGGACATTATATCAAAGTCCCGAGTATACAAAATGTTAATAATCTTGAAAAAAATAAAGATAAATATAAAAGAAAATACTTAGATAATTTAAGAAAAATTACTTGTAAATGTCTTAATTTAGAACAAGTTAAGGAAAATTTACAAAAATCATATGGAGAAAATCCATAAGAAAAATGGGAACAAAGCCATGAAAGAGTACCTTTAACACTAAAAGATCCAAACATAATAATTAGAGTAAAACCTATGTTATATAACGAAGAAGATAAATTAGAATTTAAAGTCAAAATTAATGAGTTACTATAATTAAAACTCATAAAAATGAGTAAAAGTCCTCATAGTAGTCTAGCATTCTTGGTAAGAAATCATGCTGAATTAAAAGGAGGAAAAGCAAGAATCGTGATAAACTATAAAGAATTAAATAAAAATTGTTTATTTGATGGATATTTTATTCCAAATAAAAATAATCTAATCAACCTAGTAAAAGAAAAAACTTATTTTTCAAAATTTGACTGTAAAAGTGGATCTTGGCAAATAAAATTAGAAGAAAATTCAGTAAAATTAACTGCATTTAGTACTCCTAATGGACATTACGAGTGGTTAGTAATGCCTTTTGGATTAAAAAATGCACCACAAATATTCCAAAGAAGAATGAATAAAATCTTCTCAGAAGATAACTACTTAATAGTTTATCTTGATGATATATTAATATGTTCTAAAACATATGAAGATCATTTAAAACATCTGAAAAAATTTTCAGAAAAATGTTTAAAAAATTGAATAATCTTAAGTCAAAAAAAGGCTGAGATAAATAAAAATGAAATAGAATTTTTAGGAATGATAATATCAAAAAACGGAATAGAACTCCCAGCACATATTGCTAAAAAGATTATAGAATTTCCTGATAAACTTACAACAAAACAAGAAATTCAGAAATTTCTAGGTTGTTTGAACTATGCAGGAGAATTTATACCTGATTTAGCAAAGAAAAGAAATTTACTTCAAAAGTTAATAAGAAAATCCAACAGACTGGGTTGGACGGAAGAACACACAAAATGTGTAAAAAACTTAAAAGAAGAATGCGCAAAATTGCCCAAGTTAAGACTACCAGATGAAAATGATAATCTCGTATTACAAACAGATGCATCAGATTATCATTGGGGTGTTATTTTGCAAACAGATCTTAATGAAATCTGCAGGTACACAAGCGGTACATTCAATGACACAGAAACAAGATATTCTACAAACGAAAAGAAATTATTAGCAATCGTAAAAGGAATTAGAAAGTTTTCTACATTTCTTTTACCAAAACAATTCATTATTAGAACTGATAACACTCAAGTTGCAGGACTAATAAATATAGATTGCCCTCTGAACCTCAATACAGGAGACTTCATAGATGGCAAGTGTTATTATCTTTTTATACCTTTTCTATTGAATATATAAAAGGAATTGACAATTTTCTTGCAGATTTCCTATCAAGAAACGTCCAATATGGACAATCAGATGAAAATCCTAATTAATAGGATATATGAAAGGATGAAAAAGGTGGATGAATCCATCGACGAGAAAGGACAAAAATTGTTCAAAATAAGAGATGAACTCTCTAAACTATCAGAACAATCTCGAATGCTGCAGTTCGAAAAAACCAACTTGGCACTGATCAAACCAAAAACACCTAGTGTAAAAAACATCTCGACGGTACGCACGGATATGCCATCTTCATCCAAAAAGGATGTAAGAGAAAGCCGAGCAAATGAAGCTTCTAGCTCATCATCAGTTAAAACTGAAAAAATATCTGGAAACCCAGAAAATAAAACTAACCCAGATTCTTCTGGAGCAAAATTTTTTTTGTCTTTGCAGGTACATCCAAAAGAAGAAGAATATTTAAAATTCACTAAATACATTTACAATCTCCCAGAACACAGTGGAGAAACATATGGAGTTTTGGGAACTACTAGTTTATTCCCTAGAATTTCCATATTCCCAAATGGAATTCTGAGCTTTATAGCTCAATTATTTGAGTTCGGATTCTTGGATCGAGTTTACACTGGTCCAGACTTCAAAGAGTTATCTCAACTACCATCCAGATTGTTCAACACAATCAAGAATTTCAGCCAAGGCGATGGAGGAGTATACTGTAGATTCTATAGTATTGCAATGGAATGTCAAGACTCTCAGGCATACTATCCAACTCTCAACTACATAGCAGTAGAGAAAATAAAAGATTTCAACGTTAAGGCTACGGGAGTTGATAAAAAACTTCCTTTTCTTAACAAAAGGTGGATACAAACCAGAAGGGCATTAGGAATAAAAGCCTTATATGCCATTCTAAACAGATTTTACCGAGATAATTTCAAAGTAATTGATCAAGATTCTGATTGGGTATTAATCACCAAGGGAAATTCAAAGTAAGAATTACTTAAAGAAAGGATCCTTGATATCGAGCTCCATGGATTAGGGGCAACAGAGGAGACTTGGAAGCTAGCATGTAAAATGTTAGAACATGAACACAATCGATGAGGAAAGAAGATCGATGAAGAAGACAGACGTAAGCACTTACGTAGTTAAACAAAAACGTAAGCACTTACGTTTACAAAAGAAGAAGAAGACAAAGTACTTTTTGTTTTACAAAAGAAAAAGAAGATGCTCTGTCGGCCACAACAAAAGCAGCAGCCCATGTGAAGAAAGAGAGAGATTTTGACTCAGACGAGTCAATAATAGAATCTTTAAAGGAGGACCTTTAAAGATAAATAATTGTTAATAAGTCCCTCCTTATCAGCTATAAAAGGGAGAAATATTATTGTAATAAGCAGAGTCAGTCAAGTGTGAGTCTTAGAGTAAGAAAAAATAAGAGTGAGAAAGTTTTAATATGAGTGAGTACGTTAACTTCTCCCACTAGGAAAAAGTGTTTTTTTTATTAAATGTCATATTAAGATATATACTTATTATATGTAAGTAAGATTATATATATGAAATAAAAGTTTGTTTATATACCAATATTCTTCAAAATTGATAAGTAGTTCAAAGTGGAAGTTGCGATTTCCAGCCTTTAGGAGGAATAGCGAAAAAAGTAGCCGTAAGAGTGAAGAAGGCGAAAAAAGCTATTCATGGCCTTTGGACAGTACACAAGATCGGACGACGTCGGGCGTGGAATGCCTTGATAGCCTTGGACTTCACACACGACCAGACGACATCGGTCGTGGCCTGCCATCATAGCCCTTGGATAGCACACACGATCGGACGACATCAGGCGTGGCATACCTGTGTATTCCTTGCACATCACACAAATTCCAATGACATCGGGCGTGGAATGCCATCATTGCTCTTTTACCACACACACTAACGAACAAAATTTTGCATGGCATACCATTATCGCCTTCGACAACACAAAGGTCGGATGAAGTTGGGCATTGCATGCCCATGTAGCCCTTGGATAGCAGTCACTCGGATGACAGCAGGCGTGACATGCCATCAAAGTCCTTGGAAAACACAAACGGTCGGCCGATATTGGGCGTGGCATGCCATCATGACCTTTGGTCAGGACACACAGTCGGATAACGTCGGGTGTGTCATGTTTTTCTATCCCTTAGAATTCACACACAGACGGACAATGATTGCATGGCATGCCATCATAGCCATTAGAAAGCACACACGATCGAACGACATCGGGCGTGGTATACCATCACGGACCTTTGAAAGCACACACGATTTGATAACGTCGGGAGTGGCATGCCATCATATCCCTTGGACAGCACACACGGTTTGACCATGTTAGACATGGCATGTCATCATAGCCCTTAAAAAACACACACGGTCAGTCGACGTCAGTCGTGGCATACTATCATTGCCCTCTGACTGCACACAGGGATGGATGACGTCAGGCGTCGCATGCCATCATCAACTTTGGAAAGCACAGAGGGTCGGACGACATCGGGCGTGACATGCCATCATCATCTTTGGACAACAAAGTCAGACGTGGCATACCCGCATAACCCTTTGACGGCACAAATTATCGAACCATGGTGAATCTGGCATGCCATCATACCCCTTGGACAGCACACGGTTTGTTGACGTTGGGCTTGGCGTGCTATCATCGCCGTTTGAATGCACACACAGACGGACGATGTTGGTCGTGACATGTCATCATCACCTTTTGAAAGCACACACGGTTGGATGATGTAGAGTGTGGAATGCCATCATGGCTCTTGGAAAGCGCACACAAACAGATAACGTCGGGTGTGTCATGCCATCATCGCCCTAGCACTACCCAGATGGTTGGAGACTTTGAGCGTGGCATGTGATTGTTGCCCATGGAATGCACACAAATATGGACAACGTCCGTCGTGGAATTCCATAATCTCCCTTAAACACCACACAATGTTAGACGACGTCGATGTTCGCATGCAACAAAGGCCCTTGGACAATAAACACAATTACACGACTTCGAGAATGGCATTTCATCATAGCAATTGGATAATACACATAATGACGTCGGTTGTGGAATGCCATCATCTCCGTTGTACTGCACACACAAATGAAAAATGTCGGGCGTGGCATGCGATCATCGCCCTTAGACAGCACAAACGGTCAGACTACGTCGGACGACGTCAGGACGTGTCATGCCCGCGTATTCCTTGGAAAGCTCACACAGTCGGACGAAGCCAGGAGTGGCATGCCATCATGGCCGTTGGATAGGACACACGGTTGGACGACATAAGGTGTGGCATGCCATCATTTCCTTTGTATTGCACACAAACACGGACGACATTTGTTGTTGCATGCCATCATAAACCTTGGACAACACACACGATCGGACGAAATCATGTGTGACATACCATGATTGTCCTATGACAAGACACTCTATCGAACGACGTCGAGCGTGGCATTCCATCATAGCACTTGGACATCATACAAGATTTGACGACTTTGAGAATGGCAGGTAATCATAGATCTTGGACAACACACACAGTCAGACATCATCGGGGGTGGCATGACATCATAGACCATGCAAAGCACACACGGTCAGACGAAGTCGGGCGTGGCATGCCATCATAGCCCTTGAACAGCACACACGGTCGGAGAATGTCGGGTGTTGAATTCCACCATCCCCCTTGTACTTCACACACAAACGGATTATGTTGGGTGTGAAATGTCATCATCTCCTTTGGACAACACATACGGTCAGACAAATCGGGCATTGAATTTCGTCATTGCCCTTTGACAAGACACACAGTCAGACGATGTCAGGCATAGAATGTTATCTTTGCCCTTTGATAGCATACACTGTCGAACGACGTCGGGCGTGGAAACCATCATCGCCCATGTACTACACACACAGAGACAATGTTGCGCGTTTCATGAAATTATAGCCCTTGGACAACAAACACAGTTG
Organism: Solanum lycopersicum; assembly: GCF_036512215.1. Classification (NCBI taxonomy): domain Eukaryota; kingdom Viridiplantae; phylum Streptophyta; class Magnoliopsida; order Solanales; family Solanaceae; genus Solanum; species Solanum lycopersicum. The sequence goes on along the minus strand of NC_090801.1, from coordinate 25,610,350 downwards.
GATAACATCAAGCGTAGCTCGATATCATGGACCTTGTACATCACACAAAGTCGGATGACGTCGGGTCTGGCATGCAATCGTGGACCTTGGACAACACACACAGTCGAACGAAGTCGAGCGTGGCATGCTCACATAGGCAATGGACAACACACACTGTCAATCGACGATGGGCGTGGCATGCCATCATAGCATTTGGACAGAACACACGGTCGGACAACGTCTGGTGTGGCATTTAATCTTATCTATTGGACAACACATAATGTCAGACGATATCGGTCGTGACATGTTATCATTGCTATTGTACAACACATACGAATAAAATATTTTGGGCATGGCACTCCATCACTACTCTTGGATAGTACACACAGTCGGAAAACGTCGGGCGTAGCATGCAATCATGGACCTTGGAAAACACATATGGTAGGACGACAAAGGGTGTGGCTTGCCATTATGGCCCTTGGAGCACATGCACGGTCGGCCAATGTCAGACGTGGCATGCCATCATCTCCCTTGGACTCCACATAAAGATGGACAATGTCGGGCGTAGCATGACATCATCACCTTTAGAAAGCACATACTATACGAAAATGTCGGGCGTAACATACCATCATCGCCCTTGGACTGCACACATGGTCGGACGAAGTCGAGTGTGGAATGCCAGAGTAGCCCTAAGACAACACACACGGTAGAACAACGTCGCACGTGGCATGTCTACATAGCCATTGGAAAACACATAATGTCGGACGACAATAGTGGTGGCATGCCATCATCACTCTTGTACTACACACAAGAATGAACGATGTCGGGCGTGGCATTCCATCTTCGCCCTTGGAGTGTACATATAGTCGGACAACATCGGACGAAGCATACCATCATCTCCTTTGGACAACAGAAACAGTAGAAAGACGTCGGGCGTGGCATGCCTGCGTAGCCCTTGAACACCACACATAATGGAATGACGTCGGGCGTGGTATGCCAACATAGCCCTTGGACACAACATACGGTCGAATGACGTTAAGCGTTAAAAGTCATCATAGCCCTTGGATAGCACACACAGTCCGTCGACATCGGACATGGCATTCTATCATCACCTTGGACTACACACACAGATTGACGATGTCAGGCGTGGCATGCCATCATCGCCTTAGGAAAGCACCCACAGTCAAACAATGTTGGGCGTGGCATGCAATCATCGCCCTTAGACTGCACACACACGGTCAATGGGATGCCATTATCGTTCTTGGACAATGCACACGATCAGACTACATTCGGCGTGGCATGCCATCATCGCTCTTCGAAAGCACACAGTGTATAACATAGTAAAGCTTGGCATGCCCCGTAGCCCTTGGAAACCACACATGGTCGAATGACGTTGGGCGTGGAATGCCATTATAGTCCTTAAATAACACAGCCAGTTGGAAGACGTTGGGAATGGCATGTCATCATATCTGTTGAACAACACACACGATCGATTGACGTAACGCGTGGCATGCCACTATTGTCATTGGATAGCACACACAGGCGAACGATGTCAGGCTTTGCATGCCATCATCCGCTAACGAAAACACACACGGTCGGACGAGGTTGGGCTTGGCATCCAATTATGGCACTTGGATAGTACAAAAGATAGGACAATGTCGGGCATGGCATTCCATCATAGCGCTAAGACAACACACACGATTAGACGACATTAGGCATTGCCTTCTATCATAGCCATTGGACAACGCACACAGTCGGATGACGTCAGGCGTGACATGCCATTGTGGCCCTTGGTAAGGAAACAAGACCAGATGAAGTCGAGCAAGCATGCCTGCGTAGCCATTGGGCAGCACACACGGTCGTACAACATAGAACATGGCATGCCATTATGTCCCTTGGTCAGCAGACACGGTGAAACAATGTCGGGCATTGAATTCCATCATAACCCTTGGACTTCACACACGAACGCGAAATGTTTGGCATGTCATGACATCATCACCCTTGGACAACACATACGATCGATTGTAATCTAGTGTTGCATTCCATCATTGCCCATTAAAAAGATACAATATCGGAGCACGTCAGACGTGTCGTGCTATCATAGGCCTTGGACAGCAAACACAATAGGACGACTTCCAGTGTGGAAGGTCATCATAGCCCTCAAACAACACACACGGTCGGACAACGTTGGGCTTGGCATTCCATCATCGCCCTGTACTACACACACACCAGGACGATGTCGCGCGTGGTATGCTATCATATCCCTTAGACAACACTCACGGCCGGATGACGTCAGGCGTATCTTAATATCATGGATCTTGGAATTTATACAGAGTCGGACATCGGGCGTGGCATGCCATACTAGCCATTGGACATCACACACGATTAGACGACATCGGGTGTGGCACCCCATCATGGCCTTAGACAGCACACACAGTCGGACGACGTCGGATGTGGCATGAAATCATGGACCTTGGACAACACACATAGTCGGACGAAGTCGAGCGTGGCATGCTCACATAGCCAATGGACAACATACACTCTCAGAAGACGTCGGGCGTGGCATGCCATCATAGCATTTGGACACAACACACGGTCAGACAACGTCTGGCATGGCATTTCATCATAGCCATTGGACAACACATAACGTCAGACGATATCGGTCGTGACATGCCATCATCACTCTTGAACAACTCATACGAATGAAATATTTTGGGCGTGGCACTCCATCATCGCTCTTGGATAGTACACATGGTCGGACAACGTCGAGCGTGGCATGTCATCATCACCTTTGGACAGCACACACGGTCGAATGAAGTCGGGCATGGAATGCCTGTGTCACCTTTGGACAACATAAACAGTCGGATGACGTCGGGCGTGGCATGCCATTATGTCTCTTGGACAACACACACGACCAGACAAAATCAATTGTTGCATGCCCACGTACCCCTTCGACAACACACACAATCAAACGACTCGGTCGTGACATGTCATCAAAGCCTTTGGACAGAACAAAAGGTCGGTCGACGTTGAACATGGCATCCTACCAAGGCCTTGGGATAGCACATACGGTCGTACGACGTCGACCATGGCATGAAATCGTAGCCCTTGGAAAGTACACAAGGTCGGGATGAAGTCGGGTGTGGCTTGCCATCATGGCCCAGGACAACAAACACGGTCGGACGAAGTTAGGAGTGGCATGCTCGCGTATCCAATGGAGTGCACACACTATTAGGCGACGTCGGGCGTGGTATGCAATCATAGCTCTTGGACAACACACACCGTCCGATAACGTCGAGCGTGGCATGTCATCATAGACATTTAACGAACACATAATGTAGGACGATATCGGTCGTGACATGCCATCATAGCTCTTGTACTGCACACACGAATCAAAAATTTTGGGTGTGGCACTCCATCATCGCACTTTGACACTACACAAGGATTGACAATGAAGGTCGAGTCATGCTATTATCGCCTTTGGAAATCACACACAGTTGAAGAAAGTCGGGCATAACATGCTTCCGTAGCCCTTGGACAGCATACACGCTCGGACGACGTCAGGCGTGGCATGCCATCATAGCCCTTGATAAGCACACACGGTTGAATGACATTGAGCGAGTCATGTCATCATAGCCCTTGGATAGCACACACAATCGATCGACCTCAGACGTGGCACGACATCATCGCCCTTGGACTGCACACATGGTCGATTGACGTCGAGCATAGAATGCTAGAGTAGCCCTTGAACAGCAACACGGTCGGACGACATCGGGCGTGGCATTTCATCATCTCCCTTGGACTACACACACAGATTGATGATGTCGGGCGTGGCATGCCATCATCGCCTTTGGCAAGCACACATAGTCAGACGACGTTAGACGTGGCATGCCATCATCTCCCTTGGACAGCACACGCAGTCGGACGTCGTCATGCATAGCATGCCATCATAGACCTTGGAAAACACATATGGTCGGACAATAAAGGGTGTGGCTTACTTGAATGGCCTTGGACTGCATTCATGGTCATCCAATATCGGACGGTGCAGGACATCATCGTTCTAGGACTCCACACACAGATGGCTTATGTCGGGCGTGGCATGCCATCATCGCCTTTAGAAAGCACATACTGTATGACAATATCGGGCGTGGCATTCTATTACAGCCATTGGACAGAACACATGGTTGGACGATGTCGGGCGTGGAATGCCAGAGTAGCCCTTGGACAACACACATGGTCGAACAACGTCAAGCATTTCATGTCATCATAGTCATTTGAGAACACATAATGTCGGACGACATCAGTCTTCACATGCAATCATCACTCTTGTACTGCACATAAGAATGAACGATGGCGGGCGTGGCATTCCATCATCTCCCTTGGACTGCACACACAGATGGACAAATGTCGCGCGTGGCTTGCCTCATCGCCTTTGGACAACACAAATAGTTGAACGATGTCGGGCGTGGCATGCCAGCTTAGCCCTTGAACAACACACACGATCAAACGATGTCGAACGTGGCATGCCATCATAGCCCTTGGACAGCGCACACAGTTGAATGACGTTAAGCGTGGCAAGTCATCATACCCCTTGGATAGCAAACACAATCGGTCAACCTCGGACGTGGCATGCCATCATCGCCCTTGGACTACACACAGATAGACGATGTCAGGCGTGGAATGCCAGCATCACATTGGGAAAGCATGCACGGTCAAATGATGATGGGCGTGGCAAGACATCATCGCCCTTTGACTGCACACACACGGTCGGGCAACGTCCGGAGTCGAATGAAGGAGTATCCCTTGGAGAACACACACGGTTGATCGAGCTCGGCTGTGGCATGCCATCAACATCCTTGGACTGCACACATAGATAGATGATGTCGGGTGTGGCATGCCATAATCGCCTTTGGAAAGCACACACATGAGGACGACCTTAGACGTGGCATGACATCATGGTCCTTGGACATCATACACGGTCAAACGATGTCGGCTGTGGCATGCCATTATCGCGCTTAGACAACACACACGATCGGGCAACGTTGAGCATGGCATGCCTGAGTAGCCCTTGGACAGCACACAAGGTCGGACGACGTCGCGCATAACATGTCATCATATTTTTGGGATGACACACATGGTCGAAAGATGTCGGGTATGACATTCCATCATTGCCCTTGGACTGCACACACTGATGGACGATATCAGGCATGGCTTTCCATCATGTTCCGTGGACTGAATACACTATTGGAGGAGATCGGGCATTGCATGCCATCATTGCACTTTAAAAGGACACACGGTCAGATGACGTCAAGCAAGGCATGCCCACGAAGCTGTTGGACAACACACACGGTCGAACGATGTAGAACATGGCATGCAATCGTGGCCCTTGGACAAGATTCATGGTGATAAGTTTTTAGGCATTTAATTTAATCATTACCCTCGATATTCACACAAGAACAAGAAAGGTTCGAGGTGGTCTGCCATCATCTCCCTTGGACAACACATACGATCGATGAAATTAGGCGTGGCCTTCAATAATTGCCCATTGAAAAGACACAATGTCTGAGCACGTCAGGCGTGGCATGCTATCATAGCCCTTGGACAACACACACAATTTGACGACTTCGGGTGTGGCAGGTCAGCATAGTCCTATGAGAGCACACAGGGTCGGACGACATCAGGCATGTCATGCCATCATTCCCCTTGTACTACACACACACATGGAAGATGTTGCACGTGGTGTGCCATCATAGCCCTAGGACAACACACACGGGCAGATGACATCGGACGCCACTTGATATCATGGACCTTGAAATTCACCCACAGTCTGACATCGGGCGTGGCCTGCCATCATAGCCCTTGGACAGCACAATTGATCGGACGACATCGGGTGTGGCATGCAATCATAGCCCTTGGACAGTACACACGTTTGATCAAACTTGGAAGTGGCATGCCCGCATAGCCATTAGATAACACAAACTGTAGGACGACGTCAGGCGTGGAATGCAATCATAGACTTTGGAGAGCACACACGATAAGATGATGTCGCAGGAGGTACGGTATCATAGCAATTGGACAACACATAATGTCGGACGACGTCGGTTGTGGCAATGCCATCATCTCTTTTGTATTACACACACGAATGAACAATGTCGGGCGTGGCATTCAATTATCGCCCTTGGATTGTACACATGATAAGCCAACATCGAGTGTGGCAGATCATCATAGCTCTTGGACAACACACATAGTCGGACTCCTTTGGGCGTGTCCTAACATCATAGCCCTTGGAAAGCACAAACGGTTGAACGACTTCAGGCGTGGCATGACATCATGGCCCTTGGACAGTACACACGGTCGAACGATGTTGGGCGTTGAACGCCATAATCGCCCTAGGACTGCACAAACGAACAGATTATGACGGGTGTGGCATGTCATCATCGCCCTTGGACTACACATACGGTTGGACGAAATTTGCCGTGGCATTTCATCATTGCCTTTGACAAGACACACGGTCGAACGACTTTGGGTGTGGTTTGCCATCATAGCCCTTGGATAGAACACAGGATTGAAGAACTTCGAGCATCGTAGGTAATTATAGCTCTTAGACAGCACAAATGGTCGAACGACATCAGGCGTGGCATGCTATCATTACCCTTGTACTGCATACACACAGACGACGTCACGCGTGACATACCATCATAGACATTGGACAACACATACTATCGGACAACATCAAGTTTAGATTAAAATAATAGCCCTAGGACATACAATAGGTCCACATCGGGTGCGACATGCCATCATAGTTGGTGGACAACACACACAGTCGTACAATGTCGGGCCTGGCATGCCATCATGGCCTTTGTACAACACACATGGTCAAACGACGTTGGGTGTGGCATGTCTGCGTAGCCAATGGACTGCACACACACTCGAACGAAATCGGGCATAGCATGCCATCATATCCCTTGGACAGCACACACGGTCAGGCGACATCGGGTGTGGCATGTTATCATAGCCATTGGAAAACACATAATGTCAAACGACATGCCATCATCTTTCTTGTACTAAACACAAGAATGAAAGATATCGAGCGTGGCATGCCATTATCACATTTGGAAAGCACAAACGGTCGAAAAAAGTCGGGTGTGGCATGACTTCGTAGCCCTTGGATAGCACATACAGTCGGACGATGTCGAGCATTCCATGCAATCACATCCCTTGGACCACACACACGGTTGAATGATGTTGGGAGTGACATGTCATCGTATCCCTAGCATAGCACACACGATTGATCGACGACAAATGTAGCATGTTATCGTCGTTCTTGGACTTCACATAGAGACAGATGACATTAGGCGTGGCATGCCATCATAACCTTTGGAAAGCAACAGGGTCAGACAACGTCAGGCTTGGCATGCCATAATCACTCTTATACAGCACATACAAATGAACGATGTTGGGCGTGGCTTTCCATCAACGCCCGTGGACAATACAAATGGTTAGAAAATGTCGGGCATAACATGATATCATCGACCTTTGGCAACACACATGGTTGAACAATGTTTTAAGTGGCATGCCAGCGTAGACCTTTGACAATACACACGGTTGGACGACGTTGTGCGTGGCAAGAAATCATAGACCTTGGACAGCACACACGGTCGAACGACCTCGGACGTGGCACGCCATTATCACCCTTGGATTGCAACATAGACAGATTATGTCGGGTGTGGCATGCCGTCATCGCCTTTTGAAAGCACACACATGAGAACGACGTCAGACGTGGCATGAAATCATGGCCCTTCCACAACATACGTGGTCAGACGACGTCTGGTGTGGCATGCCATTATCACCCTTAGACTGCACACACGATCGGGCAATGTTGAGCGTGTCATGCCTGAGTAGACCTTTGATAGCACACAAGAACGGAGGACGACGGCCACGACTTCCATCATAGCCCTTGGACAGCAACACTGTCGGATGACGTCGGGCATGTCATGTAATCAAATACATTCGATTACACACACAGTCGAACAAAGTCGGGTATGACATACCATCATCGCTCTTGGTCTGCACACACGGATGGGTGATGTTAGGCATGGCATGCCATCATGGTCCTTGGATGGAATACACGGTCGAGCGACATTGGGCGTAGCATGCCATCATTGCTCTAAGAAAGCACACACGATCGGAAAACATCCGGCGTGGACTGCCATCATAACACTTAGACAAAACATACGATCGGACGACGTAGGGAGTGGCATCCCTGCGTTGCACTCTCACAACACACACAGTTGAACGACATCTGGCATGGCATGCCATAATCGCTTTTTTACCGAACACATGAATGGACAAAAGTGAGCATGGCATGCCATATCGCCCTAAGAAAACACAAAGGTCGAAGGCAGACGGGCGTTGCATGCCCACATATACTTTGGACAGAACACAGAGTCAGACAACGTCTGGGGTGGCATGCCTTTCTAGCCCTTAGACTGCACACACAGAAGGACAATGTTGGGCACGAAATGCTATCATTTCCACTGGAAAACACACACGGTTGGATGACGTTGGGCATGGTATGCCATAATGGCCCTTGGAAAGTTAAATCGGTCAGATGACGTCGGGCGTGGCATGCCATCATAGACCTTGGACAACACACACGGTTGGACGATGTTAGGCGTGTTATGTCATCATAGCCCTTGAACAATACACTCAGTAGGTCGCCGAATGGCGTGACATGCTATCATTACTCTTAAATTGCTCACACAGATGAATGATGTCACGCATGCCATTCAATTATCATTTTTGGAAAGAACACAGGGTAAGACGACGTAAGGCTTTGAATGCTATCATCAATCTTGTAATGAACACACGAATGAATAATGTCGGTCGTGGCATTCCATCATTGCCCGTGAATAGTACATATGGTTGGGAAATGTCGTTCGTGGCATGCCATAATCGCCCTTGAACAGCACACACGGTCAGATGACATCGTGCGTCGCATGCCATCATAGCCCTTGGACAAAACTCACAGTTGAACGAATTTAGGCATGGCATGTCAGCATAGCCCTAGGATAGCACACACTGTCAATCAACCTCGGGCGTGGCATGCCATAATCGCCCTTGGACTGCACACATAGACGGACGGTGTAAGATGTGGCATGCCATCATCGCCTTTGGAAAGCACACATAGTCGAGTGACGTCGGGCATGGCATGCCATCATGGACCTTAGACATCACAAACAGTCAGAGGATGTCGGGTGTGGCATGTCATTATCGCTCTTAGACTTCACACACAGATGGGAAACGTCGGGCGTGTCTTGCCAAAGTACCCCTTGGACAGCTCACACGGTTGGACGGCGACCGGTGTGGCTTACATCATAGCCCTTGGGCAGCACATATAGTCGGATGACGTCGGGCATGGCATGTCATCATATCCCTTGGACAACACACACGGTTGGACGAAGTCGTGTATGGCATGCGATCATCGCCCTAAGACTACACTCACTGACAGACGATGTTAGGCATGGCATGTCGTCATGGTACTTATGTACACACAGTTGGACGACGTCGGGCGTGGCAAACAATCCTTGCCTTTGGACAGTACACAAGATCGGACGACGTCGGGCATGGAATGCCTTGATAGCCTTGGACTTCACACACGACAAGACGACGTCGATCGTGGCCTGCCATCACAGCCCTTGAATAGCACACACGATCGAAAGACTTCAGACGTGGCATGCCCGTGTAGCCCTTGCACAACACACAAATTCCAATGACATCGGGCGTGGAATGCCATCATTGCTCTTTTACCACACACACAAAAGGACAAAATTTGGAATTGCATGCCATTATCGCCTTCGACAACACACACAGTTTGACCACGTTAGACGTGGCATGCCATCATAGCCCTTAAAAAACACACACGGTCGGTCAACGTCGGGCGTGGAATACTATTATTGCCCATTGAAAAGAAAAAATTTCAGAGCACGTCAGGCGTGGCATGATATCATAGCAATTGGACAGCACACACAGTCAAACGACGTAGGGCATGGCATGCCATCATCACCCTGTACTACACATACACACACAAATAATGTCACGCATGGCATGCCATCATAGCCCTTGGTCAACACTCACGGCCGGGCGACGTCGGGCGTAGCTTAATATTATGGACCTTGGAATTCACATAGAGTAAGACATCGGGCGTGGCATGCAATACTAGTCCTTGGACATCACACACGATCGGACGACATCGGGTGGGGCATGCCATCATGGCCTTGGAAAGCACACACAATTGGACAATGTCAGATATGTCATGCCTGCGTAGCCATTGGATAATACACACTGTAGGACGACGTCGCGTGTGGAATGCAAACGTAGAGTTTGGACAGAACACACGAACGGATGACGTTGGGCGTGGCACATTATCATAGCAATTGGACAACACATATTGTCGGACGACATTAGTTGTGGAAATGCCATCATCTCTTTTTTACTACACACACGAATGAACGATGTCGGGCGTGGAATTCCATTATCACCCTTGGACTGTACACCTGGTCAGACAACATCGCGCGTGGTAGGTTATCATAGCTCTTTGACAACACACATAGTCGGACAACGTCAGGTATGGAATAACATCATAGCCCTTGAAAAGCACAAACGGTTAAACGACTTCGCGCGTGGAATGTCATCATGGCCCTATGATAGTGCAAACGTTTGGACGATGTCAGGTGTGGCATGTCATAATCGCCCTTTGACAACACAGACGAACGAACGAAATTGGCCATGGAATTTCGTCATTGCCCTTTGACAAGACACACTTATGAACAACTTTGGTCGTGGAATGCCATAATAACCCTTGGACAGCACACACAATTGAAGGACTTCAAGCATGGCAGGTAATCAAAGATCTTGGACAGCACACACAGTCGAACAACGTCAGGCCTGGCACGCTATCATTGCCCTTGTACTGCACACAGATGAAGTCGGGCGTGGCATACCATCATAAACATTGGAAAACACATACAGTCGGAAGACATCGGGTTTAACTTCATTAATGGCCCTTGGACATCATATATAGTTGGATGAAGTCGGGCGCGAAATGCTATCATAGTTCTTGGACAACACACACGATCAGACGACGTCGGGCGTGGCATGCCATCATGGCCCTTGGACAACACACATGGTCGGACAAGGTTTGGTGTGTCATGTTCATGTAGCCAATGGACATGACACACATTGGTACGACGTTGGGCATGGCAGGCCATCATAGACCTTGGATATCAGACATGGTCGGGCGATGTTGGTGCGGCATATTATCATAGCCATTGGAAAACACACAACGTCAGACGACATCGATCGTGTCTTGCCCGCATATTCCTTGGAAAGCTCACATAGTCGGAGGAAATCAGGCGTGGCATGTCATCATGGACGTTTGATAGGACACACGGTTGGACGACATCAGGTGTGGCATGGCATCATTGCCCTTGTATTGCACACAAACACAGACGACATTTGGCGTTGCATGCCATCATAAACCTGGACAACACACACGGTCGGATGAAATCGTGTGTGACATACCATCATTGTCCTTTGATAAGACACACTATCGAACGACGTCGAGCGTGGCATTCCATCATAGCCCTTGGACATAACACAAGATTGGACGACTTTGAGCATGGCAAGTCATCATAGCTCTTAGACAACACACACTATCGCACATCATCGGGGGTGGCATGACATCATAGACCATGCAAAGCACACACGGTCAGAAGAAGTCAGGCGTGGCATGCCATCATAGCCCTTGAACATCACACACGGTCGGATAATGTCGGGTGTTGAATTCCATCATCCCCCTTGCACTTCACACAAAAATGGAGTATGTTGTGTGGAATGTCATCATCGCCTTTGGACAACACATACGGTTGGACAAATCGGGCATGGCATGTTATCATCGCCCTTTGACAGCATTCATGGTCGAACGACGTCGGGCGTGGAAACCATCATCGCCCATATACTACACACACACGGACGAAGTTGTGCGTTGCATGAAATTATAGACCTTGGACAATAAACACAGTCGGATAACATCAACCGTAGCTGGATATCATGAACCTTGGACATCACATACAGTCGGATGACGTCAGGTCTGGCATGCAATCGTGGACCTTGGACAACACACATAGTCGGACGAAGTCGAGCATGGCATGCTAACATAGTCAGTGGACAACACACACTGTTATTCGGGTGTGGCATTCCATCAAAGCATTTGGACACAACACACGGTCGGACAACGTCTGGCGTGGCATATAATCTTAGCTATTGGACAACACATAATGTTAGACGATATCGGTTGTGACATGCCATCATCGCTCTTGTACAACATATTCAAATGAAATATTTTGGGCGTGGCACTCTATCATCACTCTTGGATAGTACACATTGTCAAACAACGTCGAGCGTGGCATGCCATCATTGCATTTGGACAGCACACACGGTCGAACAAAGCGCGCATGGAATGCCTGTGTAGCCTTTGGACAGTATACACGGTCAGACGACATCGGGCATGGCATGCCATTATGTCTCTTGGACAACACCCACGACCAGAAAAAATCGATCATTGCATGCCCACATACCCCTTCGATAACACACACGGTAGGACGACTCAGTCGTGAAATGTCATCAAAGCCTTTGGACAACACACACGGTCGGATGACGTCGAACATGGCATCCTACCAAGGTCGTTGGACAGCACATATGGTCGTACAACGTCGGCCATGGAATATCATCATAGCCCTTGGAAAGTACACAGGGTCGGATGAAGTCGGAAGTGGCATGCCATCATGGACCTTGGACAACACACACGGTCAGACAATGTCAGGTATGGCATGCTCGCTTTGCCAATGGACATCTCACACTGTCAGATGATGTCAGGCGTGGTATGCCATCATAGCTCTTGGACAACACACACGGTCGGACAATGTTGAGCGTTGCATGTCAACATAGCCATTGGAAAACACATAATGTCGGACGATATCAGTCGTGACATTCCATATTCAATCTTGTACTACACACACGAATCAAAAATTTTGGGAGTGGCACTCCATCATTGCATTTGGACAGTACACAAGGTCGCACAACATTGGGCGTTGCATGCCATTATAACCTTTGGACAAACCACATGGTCGAACGAAGTCAGGCATGGAATGCCTGCGTAGCCCTTGGATAGCATACACGGTCAGACAACGTCGGCCGTGGCATGCCATCATATCCCTTGGAAAGTACACATGGTTGAATGACATTGAGTGAGGCATGTCATCATAGCCCTTGGATAGCACACACAGTCAGTCGAGCTCGGACGTGGCATGCCATAATCGCCCTTGGAAAGCACACATGATCAACGACGTCGGGTGTGGCATTCCATCATCTCCCTTGGACTGCACACACAGATGGACGATGTCAGGCGTGGCATGCCATCATCGCCTTTGGAAAGCACACACAGTAAGAAGATGTCGAGCGTGGCATGCCGTCATCGCCCTTGGAGTGTACAGATAAGGGGACGATGTTGGGCCTGGCATTCCATCATCACATTTGGAAAGCACACACGGTCAGACGGCGTCGGGTGTGGCATACCATCATCGCCCTAAGACTGCACACATGTTTGGATGACGTCGAGCGTGGAATTCAAGAGTAGCACTTGGACAGCACACACAGGGGACGACATTGGGCGTGGCATGCCATTATCTTCCTCGAACTGCATACACAGTCGGATGTTGTTATGCGTAGCATACCATCATAGACCTTGGAAAAGACATATCGTCTGACGATAGAGGGAGTGGCTTGCCATTATGCCCCTTGGACCGCATGCACGGTCGGACAATATTTGACGTGGCATGACATCATCTCGGTTGTACTCCACACATAGATGGCTTATTTGGGGAGTGGCAAGCCATCATTGCCTTTAGAATCCACATACTGTATGACGATATTGAACGTGGCATGCCATTATCGCCCTTGGACTACACACGTGGTCGGACAACGTAGGGCGTGGAATGCCAGAGTAGCCCTTAGACAGCGCACACAGTCGAACAACGTCGCGCATAACATGTGATCATAGCCTTTGGAAAACACATAATGTCAGACGACATTATTCATGGCATGCCATCATCACTCTTGTATTGCACACAAGAATGAACGATGTCTAGCGTGGCATTCCATGATCTCCCATCGACCGCACACACAGATGGATGATGTCGGGCGTGGCATGCCATAATTACCTTTGGAAAGCACACACGTTAAGACGACGTCGGGCGTGGAATGCCATTATCGCCCTTGGACTGCACACACAGATGGATGATGTTGGGCTTGGCATTCCATCATCGCCTTTGGAAAGCACACACGGTCATACGTAATCGGGCGTGGCATAACTTCATCGCATTTGGACTGCACACACGTTTGAACGAAGTCGGGCTTGGAATGCCACAGAAGCACTAGGACAGCTCACATAGTCAGACGACGTCGGGCGTGGCCTGTTATGATTGCCCTTGGACTGCACATGCAGTAGGACAACATCGGGCGTAGCATGCAATCATAGACCTTGGAAAACACATATGGTCTGACGACAGAGGAGTGGCTTGCCATTATGCCCCTTGGACCGCATGCACAGTCGGAAAATGTTTGACGTGGCATGACATCATCTCCCTTGTACTCCACATATAGATGGCTTATGTAGGGCGTGGCAGGCCATCATTGCCTTTAGAATCCACATACCGTATGACGATATTGAACGTGGCATGCCATTATCGCCCTTGGACTACACACGTGGTCTGACAACGTAGGGCGTGGAATGCCAGAGTAGCCCTTAGACAGCGCACACAGTCGAACAACGTCGCGCATAACATGTGATCATAGCCTTTGGAAAACACATAATGTCGGACGACATCATTCATGGCATGCCATCATCACTCTTGTATTGCACACAAGAATGAACGATGTCAAGCGTGGCATTCCATGATCTCCCTTCGACCGCACACACAGATGGATGATGTCGGGAGTGGCATGCCATAATTACCTTTGGAAAGCACACACGATAAGACGACGTCGGGCGTGACATGCCATTATCGCCCTTGGACTGCACACACAGATGGATGATGTTGGGCCTGGCATTCCATCATCACCTTTGGAAAGCACACACGGTCATACGACATCGGGCGTGGCATAACTTTATCGCATTTGAACTGCACACATGTTTGAACGAAGTCGGGCGTGGAATGCCACAAAAGCACTAGGACAACACACATAGTCAGACGACGTCGGGCGTGGCCTGTTATCACTGCCCTTGGACTGAACAGGCAGTAGGACAACATCGGGCGTAGCATGCAATCATAGACCTTGGAAAACACATATGGTATGACGACAGAGGGAGTGGCTTGCCATTATGCCCCTTGGACCGCATGCAGGGTCGGAAAATGTTTGACGTGGCATGACATCATCTCCTTTGTACTCCACACATAGATGGCTTATGTAGGGCATGGCAAGCCATCACTGCCTTTAGAATCCACATACTGTATGACGATATTGAACGTGGCATGCCATTATCGCCCTTGGACTGCACAGATTGTCGGACAACGTAGGGCGTTGAATGCCATAGTAGCCCTTAGACAGCGCACACAGTTGAACAACGTCGCGCATAACATGTGATCATAGACTTTGGAAAACACATAATGTCGGACGACATCATTCATGGCATGCCATCATCACTCTTGTATTGCACACAAGAATGAACGATGTCTAGCGTTGCATTCCATGATCTCCCTTCGACCGCACACACAGATGGATGATGTCGGGCGTGGCATGCCATAATTACCTTTGGAAAGCACACAGGTTAAGATGACGTCGGGCGTGGCATGCCATTATCGCCCTTGGACTGCACACACAGATGGACGATGTTGGGCCTAGCATTCCATCGTCGCCTTTGGAAAGCACACACGGTCATACGACATCGGGCGTGGCATAACTTCATCGCATTTGGACTGCACACACATTTGAATGAAGTCGAGCGTGGAATGCCACAGAAGCACTAGGACAGCACACATAGTCAGACGACGTTGGGCGTGGCCTGTTATCGTTGCCCTTGGACTGCACATGCAGTAGGACAACGTCGGGCGTAGCATGCAATCATAGACCTTGGAAAACACATATGGTAGGATGACTAAGGGTGTGGCTTGCCATTATTGCCCTTGGAGCGCATGCACGGTCGGCCAATGTCAGACGTGGCATGCCATCATTGCCCTTGGACTCCACACACAGATGGACTATGTCGGGCGTGGCATGACATCATAGCCTTTAGAATGCACATACTATATGAAAATGTGAAGCGTGGCATGCCATCATCGCCCTTGGACTGCACATATGGTCGGACGAAGTCGAGCGTGGAATGCCAGTGTAGCCCTTGGACAACACACACGGTCAAACAACGTCGCCATGGCATGTCTTCATTGCCATTGGAAAACACATAATGTCCGGCGACAACAGTCGTGGCATGCCATCATCACTCTTGTACTACACACAAGAATGAACGATGTCGGGCGTGGCATTCCATCTTCGCCCTTGGAGTGTACACATAGTCGGACAGCGTTGGACGAGGCATACCATCATCTTCTTTGGACAACACAAACAGTAGAAAGACGTCAGGTGTGGCATGCCTGCGTAGCCCTTGAACACCACACATAGTGGAATGACGTCGGGCGTGGCATGCCAACATAGCCCTTGGACAGCACACACGGTCGAATGACGTTAAGCGTTGAAAGTCATCATAGACCTTGGATAGCACACATAGTAAGTCGACCTCGGACATGGCATTCCATCATCACCTTAGACTACACACACAGATTGACGATGTCAGGTGTTGCATGCCATCATCGCCTTTGGAAAGCACCCACGGTCAAATGGAGTTGAGCGTGTCATGCCAACATCGCCCTTGGACTACACACACAGTCCGTGGCATGCCATTATCTCCCTTGGACAACGCACACGATCAGACTACGTTGGGCGTGGCATGCAATCATCGCTCTATGAAAGCAGAAAGTGTAAAATGTAGTCAAGCTTGGCATGCCCCGTAGTCCTTGGAAACCACACATTGTCGAATGACGTTGGGCGTGGGATGCCATTATATCCCTTAAATAACACAGCCAGTTGGAAGACGTTTGGAATGAAATGTCATCATATATGTTGAACAACACACACGATCGGTTGACGTCAGGCGTGGCATGCCATTATTGACATTGGATAGCACACACAGACGAACGATGTCAGGCTAGGAATGCCATCATTCCCTAAGGAAAACACACACGGTCAGACGAGGTTGGGCTTGACATGCAATTATGGCACTTGGATAGTACAAAAGATAGGTCAATGTGGGGCATGGCATTCCATCATAGCCATAAGACAACACACACGATTAGACAACATTAGGCATGGCCTTCCATCATAGCCATTGGAAAACATACACAGTCAGATGACGTCAGGCGTGACATGCCATTGTGGCCCTTGGTAAGGACATACGATTGGATAAAGTCGAGAAAGCATGCCTGCGTAGCCATTGGACAGCACATACGGTCAGACGACGGAGAACATGGCATGCCATAATGTCCCATGGATAGCAGACACGGTGGGACGATGCCAGGCATTGAATTCTATCATAACCCTTGGACTTCACACACAAACGCAAAATGGTTGGCCTATCATGACATCATCACCCTTGGACAACACATACGATCGATTGTTATCAAGCGTTGCATTCCATCATTGCCCATTAAAAAGACACAATATCGGAGCACGTCAGGCGTGTCGTTCTATCATAGGCCTTGGACATCACACACAATTTGACGACTTCCGGTGTGGCAGGTCATAATAGCCCTAAAACAACACACAGTCGGACAACGTTGGGATTGGCATGCCATCATCGCCCTGTACTACACACACATGGGGACGATGTCGCGCGTGGTATGCTATCATAGCCCTTAGACAACACTCACGGCCGGACGACATCAGGCATATCTTAATATCATGGATCTTGGAAATTATACAATGTCGGACATCAGGCGTGGCATGCGATACTAGCCCTTGGACATCACACACGATCAGACGACGTCGAGTGTGTAACACCATCATGGACTTGGACAGCAAAAATGGTCGGATGATGTCGGATGTGGTATGCCCGTGTAGACATTGGATAACACACACATTAGGACGACGACGGGTGTGGCATGCCATAATAGCCCTTGAACAACACAAATGATTGTAGGACTTTGAGCATGGCAGGTAATTATAGCTCTTGGACAACACACACGGTCGAACAACGTCGGGTGTGGCTTGCTAAAATTGCCCTTGTACTGCACACACACGGATGACGTCGGGCGTGACATACCATTATAGACATTGGAAAACAAATACGGTCAGACGACGTTGGGCATGGTATGCGATCATTGCCCTTAGACAACATACATGGTCGGACGACGTTGGGTGTGGCGTGTTCGCCTAGCCAATGGACTGGACACATTCTAGGACAACATTAGCCATGGCATGCCATTATAGCCCTTGGACAGCACATGGTCGGGTGATGTCGGGTGTAATATGTTCTCACAGCCATTGAAAAACAAACAATGCCGGATGACATTGATCGTGGCATGCCATCATCGCTCTTATACTACACACACGAATGAATGATATTAGGCGTGACATGATATTAACGCTTTTGGATAGCACACACGGTCCAACGATGTCCAGTGTCTTATGCCTGCGTAATTGTTGGACAACACATACATTCGAACGACGTCGAGGGTGGCATGCCATCATAGACCTTGGACAACAGACACGATTGAACGATATTGGGCGTGGCATGTCATCATAGCCCTTGGACAGCACACACGATCGGTCAACGTCGAATGTGGCATGTTATCATCGCCCTTGTACTGCACATAGAGACAGTTGACATCAGTCCGGGCATGCCATCATAACCTTTTGAAATAAACAAGGTCGGATGATGTAAGGCTGGGCATGCCATCCTTGCTTTTGTTCTGCACATACGAATGAATGATGTCGAGCATGGCTTTCCATCATGGCTCGTGGACAGTATACATGGTCGAACAATGTCAGGCATAACATGCCATCATCGCCGTTGGGCCGCATATACTGTCGAACAAAATTGGGCCTGGCATGCCTGCGTAGCCCTTCAACAATACACACGGTCGGAGGACGTTGTGCGTGGCATGTCATCATAGCCCTAACACATTAGTCACAGTTGAATGACATTGGGCGTGACATGTCATCATACCCCTTGGAAAGCACACACGGTCGATCGACCTCGAACGTGGCATGCCACCATCACCCTTGGACTGCACACATAGACAGATGATATTGGGTGTGGCATGCCATCATTGCTTTTGGAAAGTACACACATGAGGACGACGTCAAACGTAGCATGCCATCATGTCCCGTGGACATCATACACGGTCAGACGACATCAGGTGTGGCATGCCATTATCTCTCTAAGACTGCACACACGGTCGGGCAACGTTGAGCGTGGCATGGCTGAGTATCTCTTGGACAACACACACGGTCAACCAATGTTGGGAACGGCTTAGAGCATAGCCCTTGGAAAGGACACATGGTCGTACAAAGTCGGGCATTGCATTTCATCATATCCCTTGGACGACACACATAGTTGGAAAAGTCGGGTATGACATGCCATCATTGCCCTTGGACTGTACATACAGATGGATGATGTCAGGCATGGTATGCCATCATGGTCCATAGACTAAGCACACGGTCGTACGACGTCGGGCATGGCATGCCATCATTGATCTTGGATACCACACACGATCGGACGATGTTAGGCATGGCCTGCCATCATAGCCCTTGGACAACATATACAATCGGACAACGTTGGCAGTGGCATGCCTGTGTTGCACTTTCACAGCACACACAGTCGCATGACGTCTGGCATGGCATGCCATCATCGCCCTTTTATCGTAACAACGAATGGACGAAATAGGGCATGGAATTCAATATCACCCTTTGACAACACAAAGGTCGGACGAAGACAGGCGTTTGATGCCCGCTTAGCCCTTGGATAGCACACAGTCGAACATCGGTAGGAATTACATGCCATCAAATTCCTTGGACACCACAACGGTCGAACAATGTTGAGCGTGGCATTCCATCATGACCCTCGGACAGGACACACAGTCGGGCAACGTCGGGTGTGGCATGCCTTTCTAAACCTTAGACTTCACACACAAAAGGACGATGTTGTCTGTGTCATGCAATCATTGCGTTTGGAAAGCACACACGATTGGACGGCATCGGGCGTGGTTTGTTATTATGGCCCTTTGAAAGCAAACACGTTTGGATGAGGTCGGGCATGGCATGCCATCATATCCCTTGGACAACACACACGGTTGGACAATTTTAGGCGTGGTATGTCATCACCCTTAAACAACATACACGGTCGGTCGACGTCGGGCGTGATATGCTATCATTTCCCATTGATTACACATAGTGACGGATGACGGCATGCGTGCCATGCATTTATCAGCTTTGGAAAGCATTCTAGGAAAGACGATGTCGGGATTTGCATGCCATCATCGCTGTTGTAATGCACACACGAATGAATAATGTCGGGCGTGACATTCCATCATCACCCGTGGACTGTACACATACGATTGATGAAATCAGGCGTGGCATTCAATAATTGCCCATTGAAAATATACAACGTCGGAGCACGTCAGGCGTGGCATGCTATCATAGCCCTTGGACAGCACACACTATTGGACGACTTTGGGTGTGGCAGGTCATCATAGCCCTAAGAGAGCACACACGGTCGGACGACATCGGGCATGTCATGCCATCATTCCCCTTGTACTACACACACACATGGAAAATGTCGTACGTGGTGTGCCATCATAGCCCTAGGACAACACACACATCCAGATGACATTGTGCGCAACTTGATATCATGGACCTTGGAATTCACCCACAGTTGTACATCGGGCGTGGCATGCCATCATAGCCCTTGGACAACACAATTTATCGGATGACATCGGGTGTGGTATGCAATCATAGACCATGGACAGCACACACGGTCGATCGAACTCGGATGTGGCAAGCCCGCGTAGCCATTAGATAACACACACTGTAGGACGACGTCAGGCATGGAATGCAATCATAGACATTGGACAGCACACACGATAAGATGAACTCGCAGGAGGAACATTATCATAGCAATTGGACAACACATAATGTCGGACAACGTCGGTTGTGGCAATGCCATCATATCTTTTGTATTACACACACGAATGAACAATGTCGGGCATGGCATTCCATTATCGCCCTTGGATTGTACACATGATTAGACAACATAGAGTGTGGCAGGTTATCATAGCTCTTGGACAACACACAGTCGGACGACTTTGGGCGTGTCCTAACATCATATCCCTTGGAAAGCACAAACGATTGAACGACTTCAGGCATGGCATGACATCATGGCCCTTGGACAGTACACACGGTCGAACGATGTCGGGCGTTAAACGCCATAATTTCCCTTGGAATGCACAAATGAATAGATTATGACGGGTGTGGCATGTCATCATCGCCCTTGGACTACAGATACGGTTGGACGAAATTGGCCGTGGCATTTCACCATTACCTTTGACAAGACACACGGTCGAATGACTTTGGGTGTGGCATGCCATCATAGCCCTTGGATAGAACACACGATTGAAGAACTTCGAGCATGGTAGGTAATCATAGCTCCTAGACAGCACAGACGGTCGAACGACATCAGGCGTGGCATTCTATCATGACCCTTGTACTGCATAAACACAGACGACGTCAGGCGTGACATACCATCATAGACATTGGACAACACATACTGTCAGACGACATCAAGTTTAGCTTAATATAATAGCCCTGGGACATCACATACCATCATTCCACATCGGGCGCGACATGCCATTATAATTGGTGTAAAACACACTCGGTCGTACAACGTCGGGCGTTGCATGCCATCATGGCCTTTGTACAACACACATGGTCAAACGACATTGGGTGTGGCATGTCCGCGTAGCCAATGGACGCACACACTCTCGGACGACATCGGGCATAGCATGCCATCACATCCCTTGGAAAGCACACACGGTCGGGCGGCGTCGGGTGTTGCATGTTCTCATAGCCATTGGAAAACACACAATGTCAAATGACATGCCATCATCTCTCTTGTACTAAACACATGAATGAAAGACATCGATCGTGGCATGCCATTATCACCTTAGGACAGCATACACGGCCGAAAAAAGTCGAGTGTGTCATGACTTCGTAGCCCTTGGACAACACATACAGTCAGACGACGTCGAGCATGCCATGCCATCATAGCCCTTGGACAACACACACGGTTGAATGATGTTGGGAGTGGCATGTCATCGTAGCCCTTGGACAGCACACACGATTGATCGACGTCGAAGGTAGCATGTTATCGTCGCTCTTGGACTTCACATAGAGATAGATGACGTTAGGCGTGGCATGACATCATAACCTTTGGAAAGCAACAGGGTCGGACGACGTCAGGCTTGGCAAGCCATAATCACTCTTATACAGCACATACGAATGAACGATGTTGTGCGTGGCTTTCCATAATCGCCCGTGGACAGTACAAATAGTTAGACAACGTCGGGCATAACATGTCATCATCGCCCTTGGGCAACACACACGGTTGAAAAATGTTTTAGGTGGCATGCCAGCGTAGACCTTCGACAATACACACGGTTGGACTACGTTTTGCGTGGCATGAAATCATAGACCTTGGACATTACACACGGTCGATTGACCTCGGACGTGGCATTTTGTCATCACCCTTGGATTGCAACATAGACAGATTATGTCGGGTGTGGCATGCCGTCATCGCCTTTTGAAAGCACACATATGAGAACAACATTAGACGTGGCATGACATCATGGTCCTTGCAAAACATACACGATCAGATGACGTCGGGTGTGGCATGTGATTATCACCTTTAGACTGCACAAATGATCGGGAAACGTCGAGCGTGTCATGCCTGAGTAGACCTTGGACAGCACACAAGAATGGAGGACGACGGGCACGGATTCCATCAGAGCCCTTGGACAGCAACACTGTCGGACGATGTCGGGCATATCATGTCATTATATACGTTTGATGAAACACACGGTCGAAAAAAGTCAGGTATGACATACCATCATCGCTCTTGGTCTGCACACACCGATGGGTGATGTTAGGCATGGCATGCCATCATGGTCCTTGGGTGGAATACACAGTCGAGCGACATTGGGCGTAGGATGCCATCATTGCTCTAAGATAGCACACACAATCGGAAAACATCGGGCGTGGACTACCATCATAACACCTGGACAACACATAAGATCAGACGACGTAGGGAGTGGCATGCCTGCGTTGCACTCTCACAACACACACTGTTGAACGACATCGGGCATGTCATGCCATAATCGCTTTTTTACCTATCACACGAATGGATAAAAGTAAGCATGGAATGCCACATCGCCCTTGGAAAACACAAAGGTCGAAGGCAGACGGACGTTGCATGCCCGCATAGACTTTGGACAGCACACACGGTCGGACGACGGTGGGCATGACATGCCATCAAAGTCCTTAGACAACACAAATTGTCGGACAACATCGGGCATGGCATGCTATCATGACCCTTGGACAGGACACACAGTCAGACAACGTCTAGTGTGGCATGCCTTTCTATCCCTTAGACTGCACACACAGAAGGACAATGTTGGCCACGAAATGCTATCATTTCCACTAGAAAACACACATAGTTGGACAACGTCGGGCATGGTATGCCATCATGGCTCTTGGAAAGTAAAAATGATAGGATGACGTCGGGCGTGGCATGCCATCATAGACCTTGGAAAACACACATGGTTGACGATGTTAGGCGTGGCATGTCATCATAGCCCTTGAACAATACACTCGGTAGGTCGCTGAAGGGCGTGACATGCTATCATTACCCTTAAACTGCACATAGAGACGAATGATGTCACGTGTGCCATTCAATTATTATCTTTGGAAAGCACACAGGGTAAGACTACATAAGGCTTTGAATGCTATCATCACTCTTGTAATGAACACACGAATAAGTAATGTCGGTCGTGGCATTCCATCATCGCCCGTGGATAGTACACACGGTTGGGAAACGTCGGTCGTGGCCTGCCATAATCGCCCTTGGACAGCACACACGGTCGGACAACATCGTGCGTCGCATGCCATCATAGACCTTGGACAACACTCACAGTTGAACGACTTTAGGCATGTCATGTCAGCATAGCCCTGGGATAGCACACATAGTCGATCAACCTCAGGCGTGGCATGCCATCATCGCCCTTATACTGCACACATAGACGGATGGTATAAGATGTGGCATGCCATCATCGCCTTTGGAAAGCACACACAGTCGGGTGACGTCGGGCATGGCATGCCATCATGGCCCTTAGATATCACACACAGTCAGACGATGTCGGGTGTGGCATGTAATTATCGCTCTTAGATTTCACACACAGACGGGAAACATCGGGCGTGTGTTGCCAAAGTAGCTCTTTGACAGCGCACACGGTTGGACGACGTCCAGTGTGGCTTACATCATAGCCCTTCGGCAGCAGACATAGTCTGATGACGTCGGGCATGGCATGTCATCATATCCCTTGGACAACACACACGGTTGGACGAAGTCGTGTATGTCATGCAATCATCGCCCTAAGAATACACTAACAGACAGACGATGTTAGGCATGGCATGTCGTCATGGTACTTAGCTACACACAGTTGGACGATGTCGGGCGTGGCATATAATCCTTGCCTTTGGAGAGTAGATAAGATCGGACGACGTCGGGCGTGGAATGCCTTGATAGCCTTGTACTTCACACACAAGCAGACGACGTTGGTCGTGGCATGCCATCATAGCCCTTTGATAGCACACACGATCGGACGACTTCAGGCGTGGCATGCCTGTGTAGCCCTTGCACAACACACAAATTCCAATGATATTGGGCGTGGAATGCCATCATTGCTCTTTTACCACACACACAAATGGACAAAATTTGGCATGGCATGCCATTATCGGCTTCGACAACACAAAGGTCGGATGAAGATGCGCATTGCATGCCCACGTAGCCCTTGGATAACAGTCTCTCATATGATAGCATGCGTGACATGCCATCAAAGTCCTTGGTAAACACAAATGGTCGACCAACATCGGGTGTGGCATGCCATCATGATCTTTGGCTAGGACACAAAGTCGGACAACGTCGGGTGTGTAATGTTTTTCTATCCCCTAGACTTCACACACATACGGACGATGTTTGCATGGAATGCCATCATAACCATTGGAAAGCACACACGATCGAACGACATCGGGCGTGGTATGCCATCAAGGACCTTTGAAAGCACACACGGTTTGATAACATTGGGCGTGGCATGCCATCATATCCCTTGGACAGCACACAGAGTTTGACCATGTTCGACGTGGCATGTCATCATAGCCCTTAAAAAATACACAAGGTCGGTCGACATCGGGCGTGGCATACTATCATTGCCTTTTGACTGCACACAGAGACGGATGACTTTAGGCGTGGCATGCCATCATCACTATTGGAAAGCACACAGGGTCGGATGACGTAGAGCGTGGCATGCTATCATGGCCCTTGGACAGCGCACACAAACGGATGACGTAGAGCGTGTCATGCCATCATCGCCCTTGCACTACCCAGATAGATGGGCGACTTTAAGCGTGGAATGTGATTGTTGCGCATGGAATGCACACAAATATGGACCACGTCCATCGTGGAATGCCATAATCTCCCTTAAACACCACACAATGTTAGACGACGTCGGTGTTCACATGCAACAAAGGCCCTTGGACAATACACACAGTCATACGACGTTGAGAATGGAATTTCATCATAGCAATTGGATAATACACATGGTCGAATGACATCGATTGTGGAATGCCATCATCTCCCTTGTTCTGCACACACAAATGAACATTGTCGGGCGTGGCATGAGTTCATTGCCCTTAGACAGCACAAACGGTCGGACTACGTCAGGAAGTGTCATGCCCGCGTATTCCTTAGAAAGCTCATACAGTCGGACGAAGCCACGCGTGGCATGCCATCATGGCTGTTGGATAGGACACACAGTATGATGACATCAGGTGTGGCATGCCATCATTGCCCTTGTATTGCACACAAACACGGACGACATCAGGCATTGCATGCCATCATAAACCTTAGACAACACACACGGTCAGACAAAATCGTGTGTGACATACGATGATTGTCCTTTGACAAGACACACAATCGAACGACGTCGAGCGTGGCATTCCATCATAACCCTTGGACATCATAAAAGATTTGATGACTTTGAGCATGGAAGGTCATCATAGCTCTTGGACAACACACACAGTAAGACATCATCGGGGGTGGTATGACAGCATTGACCATGCAAAGCACACACGGTCAGACAGAGTCGGGCGTGGCATGCCATCATAGCCCCTCAACAATACACACGGTCGGATAATGTTGCGTGTTGAATTCCACCATCCCCCTTGAACTTAACACAAAAATGGATTATGTTGGGTGTGGAATGTCATCATCGCCTTTGGACAACACATACAGTCAGACGACGTCAGGCATGGAATGTTATCATCGCCCTTTGATAGCATACATGGTCAAACGACGTCGGGCGTAGAAATCATCATCGCCTATGTACTACACACACACGGACGAAGTTGCGCGTTTCATGAAATTATAGCCCTTGGAAAACAGACACAGTCGGATAACATCAAGTGTAGCTGGATATCATGGACCTTGGACATCACACAAAGTCTGATGACATCGGGTCTTGCATGCGATCATGGACCTCGGACAACACACTGTCGGACAAAATCGAGCGTGGCATGCTCACAAAGCCAATGGACAACACAAACTGTCAGACGACGTCGGGCGTGGCATGCCATCATAGCATTTGGACACAACACATGGTCGAATTACGTCAGGCGTTGCATTTCATCATAGCCATTAGACAACACATAATGTTTGACGATATCGGTCGTGACATGCCATCATCTCTCTTGTATAGCACGTACGAATGAAATATTTCGGGCATGTCACTCCATCATCGCTCTTGGATAGTACACATGGTCAGACAATGTCGAGCGTGGCATGCCATCATCGCCTTTGGACAGCACATACGGTCGAACAAAGTCAGGCATGGAATGCCTGCGTACCCTTTGGATAGCATACACGATCGCACGATGTCGGGCGTGGCGTGCCATTATGTCTCTTGGACAACATACACGACCAGAAAAAATTGATTGTTGCATGCCCACGTACCCTTTCGACAATACACACGATCGGACGACTCGGTTGTGACATGTCATCAAAGCCTTTGGACAGCACAAAAGGTCGGATGACATCTAATATGGCATCCTACAAAGGCCATGGGATAGCACATACGGTCATACGACGCCAGCCATGGCATGAGATCATAGCCCTTGGACAGTACACATGGTTGTGATGAAGTCGGGCGTGACATGCCATCATGGCCCCTGGACAACACACACGGCTGGACGATGTCAAGTGTGGCATGCTCGCGTGTCCTATGGACAACACACACTGTCAAGCGACGTCGGGCGTGGTATACCATCATAGCTCTTGGACAACACACACGATTTGACAACGTCGAGCGTCGCATGTCATCATAGACATTTAACAAACACATAATGTAGGACGATATAGGTCGTGACATGCCATTATCGCTCTTGTACTGGACACACGAATCAAAAATTTTGGGCGTGGCACTCCATCATCATACTTTGACACTACACAAGGTCAGACAATGTAGGGCATGGCATGCTATTATAGCCTTTGGATTTCACACACGATCGAACAAAGTCGGGTATGACACTCTTCTGTGGCCCTTGGACAACATACTCGCTCGAACGACATCACACGTGGAATGCCATCATAGCCTTGATAAGCACACACAGTTGAATGACATTGAGCGAGGCATGTCATCATAACCCTTGGATAGAACACACAATTGGTCGACCTCAAACGTGGCATGCCATCACCGCCCTTGGACTGCACACATGGTCGAATGGCGTTGGGCGTAGAATGCAAGAGTAGCCCTTGAACAACAACATGGTCGGACTACACACACAGATGGACGATGTTGGGCGTGGCATGCCATCATTCCCTTTGGAATGCACACACAGTAAGACGACGTCAGGCGTGGCATGCAATCATTATCCTTGGACTGCACACACAGATGGATGATGTTGGGCGTGGCATGCCATCATTCCCTTTGGAAAGCACACATGGTAAGACGACGTCGTGCATGGCATGCAATCATTACCCTTGGACTGCACACGCAGATGGACGATGTTGGGCCTGGCATTCCATCATCACCTTTGGAAAGCACACACGGTCAGACGACGTCGGGCGTGGGATGCCATCATCACCCTTGGACTGCACACGCAGTCAGACGTCATCATGCATAGCATGCCATTATAGACCTTGGAAAACAGATATTGTCGGGCGTGGCATGCCTGTGTAGCCCTTGAACACCACACATAGAGGAATGTAGTAGGGCGTGGCATGCCAACATATCCCTTGGACAGCACACACGGTCGAATGACGTTAAGCGTTGAAAGTCATCATAGCCCTTGGATAGCACACATAGTCGGTCGACCTCGGACATGGCATTCCATCATCACCTTGGACTACACACACTGATTGACGATGTCAGGCGTGGCATGCCATCATCGCCTTTGGAAAGCACCCACGGTCAAACGAAGTTGGGCGTGGCATGCCAACATCGCCCTTGGACTGCACACACACAATCATTGGCATGCGATTATCGCCCTTGGAGAATGCACACAATCAGACTACGTTAGGCGTAGCAGGCCATCATCGCTTTTTGAAAGCACACAGTGTAAAACGTAGTCAAGCTTGGCATGCCCCATAGTCCTTGAAAACCACACATGGTCGACTAACGTTGGGCGTGGAATGCCATTATAGCCCTTAGATAACACAGCCAATTGAAAGACGTTGGGAATGACATGTCATCATATCTGTTGAACAACACACACGATCGGTTGACGTCAGGCGTGGCATGCCATTATTGACATTGGAAAGCACACACAGACGAATGATGTCAGGCTTGGCATGCCATTATCCCCTAAGGAAATCACACACGGTCGGACGAGGTCGGGCTTGGCATGCAATTATGGCACTTGGATAGTACAAAAGATAGGACAATGTCGGGCATGGCATTCCATCATAGGTCTAAGACAACAGTCACGATTAGACGACATTAGGCATGGCCTTCCATCATAGCCATTGGACAAAATACACAGTCGGATGACGTCAGGTGTGACATGCCATTGTGGCCCTTGGTAAGGACACACAATCGGATGAAGTCGAGCAAGCATGCCCGCATAGCCATTGGACAACACACACGGTCAGACGACATAGAACATGGCATGCCATTATGTCCCTTTGACAGCAGACACGGTGGGACGATGTCGGGCATTGAATTCCATCATAACCCCTGGACTTCACACACGAACGCGAAATTGTCGGCATGTCATGACATTATCACCCTTGGACAATATATACGATCGATTGTAATCAAGCGTTGCATTCCATTATTTCCCGTTAAAAAGACACAATATCAGAGCATGTCAGGCATGTCGTGCTATCATAGGCCTTGGACAGCACACACAATTGGATGACTTCCAGTGTGGAAGGTCATCATAGCCCTGAAACTAAACACACGGTCGAACAACGTTGGGCTTGGCATGCAATCATCGCCCTTTACTACACACACACGGGGACGATGTCACGCGTGGCATGCGATACTAGCCCTTGGATAGCACACACGATCAGACGACGTCGGGTGTGGCACGCCATCATGTCCTTAGACAGTACAAACGGTCAGATGTGGCATGCCCATGTAGACATTGGATAACACACACTTTAGGACGACGACGGGTGTGGAATGCAATCATAGACTTTTGACAGCACACACGATTGGATGATGATGGGCGTGGAACGTCATCATAGCAATTGGACAACACATATTGTCAGACAACGTCGGTTGTGGAAATGCCATCATCTCCCTTGGACTGTACAATGGTCAGAGAACATCGGGTGTGGTAGGTCATCATTGCTCTTGGTCAACACACATAGTAAGACGGCGTCGGGCGTGGAATAACATCATGGCCCTTGGAAATCACAAATGGTCGAACGACTTGAGGCGTGGAATGCAATCATGGCCCTTGGACAGTACAAACAGTTGAACGATGTCGGGTGTGGCAAGTCATCATCGCCCTTGGACAACACATACGGTCAAACCAAATTTACCCATGGAATTTTTATTGCCTTTGACGAGACACAAGGTTGGACAACTTTGGTCGTGGCATGCCATAATTGCCTTTGAATAGCACAAATGATTGAACGACTTTGAGCATGGCAGGTAATCATAGCTCTTGGACAACACACACGGTCAAACAACGTCGGGCGTGGCATGCTAAAATTGCCCTTGTATTGCACACACAAGGATGACGTCGGGTGTGGCATACCATCATAGACAATGGAAAACAAATACGGTCGGACGATGTCGGGCATGGCATTCAATCATGTCCCTTAGACAACGGACATGGTCGGACGACGTTGGGTGTGGCGTGTTCACCTAGCCAATGGACAGGAAACATTCTCGAACTATGTTGGGCATGGCATGCCATCATAGCCCTTGGACAGCACACATGGTCGGGCAATGTCGGGTGTGATATGTTATCATAGCCATTGAAAAACAAACAATATCGGACGACATCGATCCTGGCATGCCATCATCACTCTTGTACTACACACACGAATGAACGACATTAGGCGTGACATGCTATTAACGCTTTTGGACAGCACACACGGTCAAACGATGTCCGGTGTCGCATGCCTGCGTAATCGTTGGACAGCATATACGTTGGGACGACGTCGAGCGTGGCACGCCAACATCGACCTTGGACAACAGACACGATTGAACGATATTGGGCGTGGCAAGTCATCATAGCCCTTGGACAGCACACACGATTGGTCAACATCGAATGTGGCATGTTATCATCGCCTTGTACTGCACATAGAGACAGTTGACATCAGACCGGGCATGCCATCATAACCTTTAGAAAGAAACAGCGTCGGACTATGTAAGGCTTGGCATGCCATCCTTGCTTTTGTTCTGCACATACGAATGAACGATCTCGGGCATGGCTTTCCATCATGGCTCGTAGACAGTACACATGGTCGAACAATGTCAGGCATAACATGTCATCATTGCCCTTGGGCAGCACATACGGTCGAACAAAATTGGGCCTGGCATGCCTACGTAACCCTTCGACAATACACATGGTCAGAGGAAGTTGTGGGTGGCATGTCATCATAGCCCTTAGACATTAGTCACAGTTGAACGACATTGGGCGTGACATGTCATCATAGCCCTTGGACAGCACACACCGTTGATCGACCTCGAACGTGGCATGCCATCATCACCCTTGGACTACACACATAGACAGATGTTGTCGGGTGTGGCATGCCATCATCGCTTTTGGTAAGTACACACATGAGGACGACGTCGAACATAGCATGCCATCATGTCCCGTGGACAACATACACGGTCAGGTGTGGCATTCCATTGTCTCTCTTGGACTGCACACACGATCGGGCAACGTTGAGCGTGGCATGCCAAAGTATCCCTTGGACAACACACAGGTCAGACAATTTTGGGAACGACTTATAGCATAGCCCTTGGACAGGACACACGGTCGGACAAAGTCGGGCATTGCATTATATCATATCCCTTGGATGACACACACAGTTTAAAAAAGTCAGGTATGACATGCATTCATCGCCCTTGGACTGTACACACGGATGGACGATGTCAAGCATGGCATGCCATAATGGTCCTTAGACTGAGCACACGGTCAAACGACGTTGGGCGTGGCATGCCATCATTGATCTTGGGTACCACACACGATCGGACGATGTTAGGCATGGCCTGCCATCATAGCCCTTGGACAACACATATGATTGGACGACGTTGAGATTGTCATGCCTGTGTTGCACTTTCACAGCACACACAGTCGCACGACGTCTGGCATGGCATGCCATCATCGCCCTTTTACTGTAAAAATGCATGGACGAAATAGGGCATGAAATTCCATATCACCCTTGGACAACACAAAGGTCAGACGAAGACGGGTGTTTGATGCCCGCTTAGCCCTTGGATAGCACACACAGTCGGGCAACGGTAGGCATTACATGCCATCAAAGCCCTTGGACACCAGAACGGTCGGACAACGTTGGGTGTGGCATGCCATCTTGACCCTTGGACAGGACACACAGTCGGACTACGCCCGGTGTGGCATGCCTTTCTAAACCATAGACTGCACTCACAAAAGGACGATGTTGTGCGTGGCATACAATCATTGCGTTTGAAATGCACACACGGTTGGACGACGTCAGGCGTGGTATGCCATTATGGTCCTTTGAAAGCACACACGTTCAGATGAGGTCAGGCATGGCATGCCATCATAGCCCTTGGACAACACACATGGTTGGACGACGTTGGGCATGGTATGTCATCATAGCCCTTGAACTACATACATGGTCGGTCGACGTCGGGTGTGACATGCTATCATTTCCTATTGATTGCACATAAAGATGAATGACGGCATGCGTGCCATGCAATCATAACCTTTGGAAAGCATACTCGATAAGACGACATCGGGATTTGCATGCCATCATAGCTCTTGTAACGCACACATGAATGAATAGTGTCAGGCGTGGCATTGCATCATCACCCATTGACAGTACACATGGTAGGCAAATGTTGGGCGTAGCATGCCATCATCACCCTTGGACAACACACTTGGTCGGAAGATTCGTGTGTGGCAGGCAATCATAGCCCTTGGACAACACTCATAGTTGAACGACATTGGGCATGGAATGTCACCATATCCCTGGGGCAGTTTACACGGTCGATCGACCTCAGAAGTGGCATGCAATCATCGCCCTTCGACTGCACATATAGACAAACGATGTTAGATGTGGCATGCCATCATCGCATTGGGAAAGCACACACACTCGAACGACATCGGGCGTGGCATGAAATCATGACCTATAGAAAGGACACACAGTCGGACAACATTTGGTGTGTCATGCTTTTCTATCCCTTAGACTGAACACACAGATAGACGATGTTAGCATGGCATGAAATCATTGCCATTAGCAAGCACACACGATCGAACGACGTCGGGCGTGGTATGCCATCATAACTCTTGGACAACACACACAGTCGGACGACATCAGGCATGGTATGACATCATAGACCAGGGAAAGAACACACGGTCCGACAAAGTCAGGTGTGGCATGCAATCATGGCCCTTGAACAGCACACACAGTCGGATGATGTCTGGCTTTGAATGCCATCATCCCCCTTGCACTACACATACAAATGGAGTATGTCGAGTGTGACATGTAATCATCTCCCCTGAACAACATATACGGTCGAACGAAATCGGGCATGGAATATCGTCATTGCCATTTGACAAGACACACGGTCAGATTACGTCAAGCGTGGCATATAATCATTGTCTCTGGAAAGCACACACGGTCGAATGACGTCGGTTGTGGCATGTCATCATCTCCCTTGTACTGCAAACACATGGATGAAGTTTGCCATGGCATGCAATCATACACAGTCGGATAACATAAGGCGTAGCTTAATACATGGCCCTTGGACATCACAAACAGTCAGACGACGTCACGCCTGGCATGAAATCATGGACCTTGGACACTACACACGGTCGGACGAAGTCTAGCGTGGCATGCTCGGGTAGCCAATGGATAGCACACACTGTCAGACTACGTCAGGCGTGGCATGCCATAATAGCTCTTAGACATAACACATGATCGGACAATGTCTGGCGTGGCATGTCATCATAGCCATTGGACAATACATATTGTCGAACGATATCGGTGGTATCATGACATCATCGCTCTTGTATAACACACGAATAAAATATTTCGGGCATGGCACTCCATCATCTCCCTTGGACAGTACACATGGTCATAAAACGTCAAGCGTGGCATGCCATCATCGCCTTTGGACAGCACACACAGTCGAACAAAGTCAGGCATGGAAAGGCTGCGTTGCCTTTGAACATAATATACGGTCAGACGACGTCAAGCGTGGCAAGCCATCATAGCCCTTGGACAACACAAAAGGTTCAATGACATTAAGTGTGGCATGTCGTCACAGCCCTTGGATACAACACACAATCGGTCGACCTCGGACGTGGCATGCCATCACCGTTCTTGAAAAGCACACACGGTCAAGTGATGTCGAGCGTGGTATGCCATCATCACCCTTGGACTGTACACACGGTCACATAACATCGGGCGTAGAATGCAAGAGTATCCCTTGGACAGCACACATGGTTTGATGACGTTGGGTGTGGCATTCTATCATCTCTTTTGGAATGCACGCATAGATGGACGATGTCGGGCGTGGCATGCCATCATCGCCTTTGGAAAGCACACACGGTAAAATGATGTCAGTTCTGGCATGCCATCATTACCCTTGGACTGCACACACACATGGATGATGTTGGTCCTGGCATTCTATAATCCCCTTTGGAAAGCACACACGGTCAGACGACGTTGGGCGTGGAATACCATCGCCCTTGGACTGCATATACGTTTGGACGAAGTCGGGCGTGGATAGCCAAAGTATCCCTTGTACAGCACACACAGTTAGACGATGTCGGGCATGGCATGCCATCTTCGCCCTTGGTCTGCACATGCAGTCAGACGAGGTTGGGCGTAGCATGCCATCATAGACCTTGGAAAACACATCTGGTAGGACGATAGAGGGCGTGTCTTACCATTATGGCCCTTGGACCGCATGCATGGTCGGACAATGTCGGGCGTGGCATGCCATTATCGCCCTTGAACTCCACACACAAATGGAATATGTCGGGCTTTTTATGCCATCATCTCCTTTAGAAAGCACATGCTGTCTCCATTAGAAAGCACATACTGCATGATGATGTCGTGTGTGGCATGCCATCATCGCCTTTGCATTCACACATGGTCGGACGATGTTGGGCGTGGAATGCCAGAGTATCCCTTGGACAGCACACACGGTCGAACAACATCGCGCGTGGCATGTCATCATTGCCATTGGTAAACACATATTGTCGGTTGACATTAGTCATAGCATGCCATCATAACTCTTTTACTACATACAAGGTCGGACGACATAGGGCATGGTTTCCCATTATTGCCCTTGGATATCACGCACGGTCGGACGACGTTGGGAATCTTATGACATCATAGACCTTGGATAACTCACACGCTAAGACTACGTCGGGCGCGGTACTCCATCATCTCTCTTGGAAAGCACACACGGTCGAATGAAGTCAAGCATGGCATGCCCATGTAGCCCTTGGAAACCACACACGGTCGAACGAAGTCAAGCTTGGCACACCCACGTAGCCTTTGGAAACCACACACTATCGGATAACGTCGGGCGTGGCATTCCATCAAAGCCCTTGGATAACACAGACGATTGAAAGCCATTTGTTGTGGCATGTAATCATAGCTCTTGAACAGCACACACGATCTGTTGACGTCGGGCGTGGAATTCCATCACTTCTCTTGGACTGCACACGGTTGGATGAGATCGGGATTGGCATGCCATCATTGCACTATGAAAGTGAAAACAATCGGACAATGTCGGGTGTGGTATGCCATTATATATCTAGAACAACACACACGATAGGATTACATTGGGCGTGTCCTACAATTATAGCCCTTGGACAGCACACACGGTCGGACGGTAACGGGCGTTGCATGCCATCATGGCCCTTGGACAGTACAAATGATCGGACCATGTCGAGCATGGAATACCCACATAGCCATTGGACAACACACAATGTCGAACACGTCAGGCGTGGTATGCCATTATCGCCCTTGGACACAGCACATGATCGGACTACGTTGGGCGTGGAATGCCATTATCTCTCTTTGAAAGAACACACGATCAAACATAGTCAAGCTTGGCATGCCCACGTAGCCCTTGGAAACCACACACGGTCGAACGACGTCTGGCGTGAAATGCCATCATAGCTCTTGAATAACACAGAGAGTTGGAAGACCTTGGGCATGGCATGTCATCATAGCTCTGGAACAACCCACACGATCGGTTGACATCGGGCTTGGCATGCTATCATTGCCCTTGGACAGTACACACAGACGGACGATGCTAGGCGTGGCATGCCATCATTCCATGACGAAAACATACACGGTCCGATAAGGTTGGGCTTGGCATGCAATTATGGCACTTGGATAGTATAAAAGATCGGACAATGTCTGGCGTGGCATGCCATCATAGCGCTAAGACAACACACACGATCGGACAACATTGGGCATGGCCTGCCATCATAGCTCTTGGATAGCACACACGGTCAGATGATGTCGGGCGTGGCATGCCATCATGGCCCTTGGACAGGACACACGATCCGATGACATTGTGCGTGGCATGCCATCATAGCCCTTGGATAGCACACACAGTTGATCGACCTCGAACGTGGCATTCCATCATCACCCTTGGACTGCACACATAGACAGATGATGTCAGGTGTGGCATGCCATCTTCGCCTTTGGAAAGCGCACACATGACGACGACGTTGGATGTGGCATGACATCATGGTCCTTGGACATCATACACGGTCAAATGACGTCGGTTGTGGCATGCCATTATTGCGCTTAGACTGCACACACGATCAGGCAACGTTGAGCATGGAATGCCTAAGTAGCCCTCGGACAGCACACAAGGTCAGACGACGTCTGGCATGACATGTCATCATATTTCTGGGATGACAAACATGGTCTAACGAAGTTGGGTATGACATTCCATCATTGCCCTTGGACTGCACACACTGATGGACAATGTCAGGCATGGCATTCCATCATGTTCCTTGGACTGAACACACGGTCGGACGACATCGGGCATGGCATGCCATCATTGCTCTTTGACAGGACACACGGTCAGATGACGTCGAGCGAGGCATGCCCGTGAAGCTTTTGGACAGCACACACGGTCGTAAAATGTAGATCATGGCATGCAATCATGGCCCTTGGACAACATACATGGTGATATGTTTTTGGGCGTTGAATTCGATCATTACCTTTGAACTTCACACAAGAACGAGAAAGGTTCGGCATGGTATGCCATCATCTCCCTTCGACAACACATACGATCGATGAAATCAGGTGTGGCATTCAATAATTGCCCATTGAAAAGACACAACGTCAGAGAACGTTAGGTGTGGCATTCTATCATAGCCCGTGGACAGCACATACAATTGGATTATTTCGGGTGTGGCAGGTCCTCATAGCCCTAAGAGAGCACACACGGTCGGACGACGTCGGGCATGTCATGCAATCATTCCCCTTGTACTACAGACACACATGGACGATGTCACACGTGGTGTGTCATCATAGCCCTAGGACAACACACACGGCCGGACGACATCGGGTGCAACTTGATATCATGGACCTTGGAATTCACACATTGTTGGACATCGGGCGTGGCATGCCATCATAGCCCTAGGACAGCATAATTGATCAGACGACATCGGGTGTGGCATGCAATCATAGCCCTCGGACAGCACACACGGTCGATCGAACTCGGATGTGGCATGTCCGCATAGCCATTAGATAACACACACTTTAGGACGACGTGGGGCGTGGAATGCAATCATAGACTTTGGACAGCACACATGATCAAATGACGTCGCAGGAGACACGTTATCATAGCAATTGGACAACACATAATGTCGAACGATGTCGGTTGTGGCAATGCCATCATCTCATTTGTATTACACACACGAATGAACAATGTCGGGCTTGGCATTCCATTATCGTCATTGGATTGTATACATGGTAAGACAACATCGAGCGTGGCAGGTCATCATAGCTCTTGGACAACATACACAGTCGGACATCATCGGGGGTGGCATGACATCATAGACCATGCAAATCACACACTGTCAAACGGATTCAGGCGTGCCATGCCATCTTAGCCCTTGAACAGCACACACGGTCGGATAATGTCGGGTGTTGAATTCCATCATCCCCCTTGCAATTAACACACAAACGGATTATGTTGGGTGTGAAATGTCATCATCTCCTTCGGACAACACATACCGTCGGACAAATCGAGCATGGAATTTTGTCATTGCCCTTTGACAAGACACACAATCTGACGACGTCAGGCATGGCATGTTATCATCGCCCTTTGACATCATAGATGGTAGAATGATGTCGGGCGTGGAAACCATCATCTCCCATGTACTACACACACACTGACGAAGTTACGCGTTGCATGAAATTATAGCCCTTGGACAACGAACATAGTCGGATAACATCAACCATAGCTGGACATCATGGACCTAGGACATCACACAAAGTCGGATCACGTCTGGTCTTGCATGCAATCATGGCCTTGGACAACACACATAGTCGGGAAACGTCGAGTGTGGCATGGTCGCATAGCCAATGGACAACACACACTGTCAGACGACATCAGGCGTGACATGCCATCATAGCATTTGGACACAACACACACGGTTGAACATAGTTTTAAGTGGCATGCCAGTATAGCCCTTCGACAATACACACGATTGGACGACGTTGTGCATGGCATGAAATCATAGCCCTTGGACAGCACAAACGGTTGATCGACCTCGGACATGGCATGCCATCATCACCCTTGGATTGCAACATAGAAAGATAATGTCGGGTGAGGCATGTCGTCATCACCTTTTGAAAGCACACATATGAGAACGACGTTAGACGTGGCATGACATCATGGCCCTTAGACAACATACACGGTAAGAAAACGTTGGGTGTTGCATGCCATATCGCCCTTAGACTTCACACACGATCGGGCAACGTCGAGCGTGTCATGCCTGAGTAGACCTTGGACAGCACACAAGAACGTAGGACGACGGGCACGACTTCCATCAGAGCCCTTGGACAGCAACACTATCGGACGGCGTCGGGCATGTCATGTCATCATATATATTAGATGACACACACGGTCAAACAAAGTCCGGTATGACATGCCATCATCGCTCTTGATCTCCACACACGGATGGGTGATGTCAGGCATGGCATGCCATCATGGTCCTTGAACGGAATACACGGTCGAGTGACATTGGACATAGCATGCCATCATTACTCTAAGACAGTACATACGATCAGAAAACATCAGGCGTGGACTGCCATCATAACACTTGGACAACACATACGATCGGAAGACGTTGGGAGTGGCATGCC
Source organism: Solanum lycopersicum (assembly GCF_036512215.1). NCBI lineage: Eukaryota > Viridiplantae > Streptophyta > Magnoliopsida > Solanales > Solanaceae > Solanum > Solanum lycopersicum. Next base: position 25,570,851 of record NC_090801.1, on the reverse strand, counting down.
CGCGTTGCACACTCACTACACACACAGTCGAACGGCATCGGGCATGGAATGCCATAATCACTTTTTTACCGCACACACAAATGGAAAAAATTGAGCATGGCATGCCATATCGCCCTTGGAAAACACAAAGGTCGAAGGCAGACGGGCGTTGCATGCCCGCATAGACTTTGGACAGCACACACGACCGAACAACGGTGGGCATGACATGCCATCAAAGTCCTTAGACAACACAAATTGTCGGATGACATCGGGCATGGCATGTTATCATGACCCTTGGACAGGACACACAGTCAGACAACGTCTAGTATGGCATGCCTTTCTATCCCCTAGACTGCACACATAGAAGGACAATGTTGGCCGCGGAATGCTATCATTTCCATTGGAAAACACACACGGTTGAACAACGTCGGGCATGGTATGCCATCATGGCTCTTGGAAAGTAAAAACGATCGGTTGACGTCGGCCGTGGCATGCCATCATAGACCTTGGACAACACACATGGTTGGACGATGTTAGGCGTGGCATGCCATCATAGCCCATGAACAATACACTTGGTAGGTCGCTGAAGGGCGTGACATGCCATCATTACCTTAAAACTGCACACAGAGACGAATGATGTCACGCATGCCATTCAATTATTATCTTTGGAAAGCACACAGGGTAAGACTACGCAAGGCTTTGAATGCTATCATCACCCTTGTAATGAACACACGAATAAGTAATGTCGGTCGTGGCATTCCTTCATCGCCCGTGGATAGTACACATGGTTGGGAAACGTCGGTCGTGGCATGCCATAATCGCCCTTGGACAGCACACACGGTCGGACAACATCGTGCGTCGCATGCCATCATAGACCTTGGACAACACTCACAGTTGAACGACTTTAGGCATGGCATGTCAGCATAGCCCTGGGATAGCACACACAAATGATCAACCTCGGGCGTGGCATGCCATCATCGCCCTTAGACTGCACACATAGACGGACGGTGTAAGATGTGGCATGCCATCATCGCCTTTTGAAAGCACAAAAAGGCGGGTGACGTCGGGCATGGCATGCCATCATGGCCCTTAGATATCACACACAGTCAAACGATGTCGGGTGTGGCATGTCATTATCGCTCATAGACTTCACACACAGACGGGAAACATCGAGCATGTGTTGCCAAAGTAGCTCTTTGACAACGCACACGGTTGGACGACGTCCGGTGTGGCTTACATCATAGCCCTTCGGCAGCACACATAGTCGGATGACGTCAAGCATGTCATGTCATCATATCCCTTGGACAACACACACGGTTGGACGAAGTCGTGTATGTCATGCGATCATCGCCCTAAGAATACACTCACAGACAGACGATGTTAGGCATGGCATGTCGTCATGGTACTTAACTACACACAGTTGGACGATGTCGGGTGTGGCATATAATCCTTGCCTTTGGAGAGTAGACAAGATCGGGCGATGTCGGGCGTGGAATGCCTTGATAGCCTTGGACTTCACACACGACCAGACGACGTCGGTCGTGGCATGCCATCATAGCCCTTTGATAGCAAACACTATCGGACGACTTTAGTCGTGGCATGCCTATGTAGCCCTTGCACATCACACAAATTCCAATGATATTGGGCGTGGAACGCCATCATTGCTCTTTTACCACACACACAAACAGACAAAATTTGGCATGGCATGCCATTATCGGCTTCGACAACACAAAGGTCGGATGAAGTTGGGCATTGCATGCCCACGTAGCCCTTGGATAGCAGTCTCTCGTATGATAGCAGGCGTGACATGCCATCAAAGTCCTTGGTAAACACAAACAGTCGACCGACATCGGGCGTGGCATGCCATCATGACCTTTGGCTAGGACACACAGTCGGACAACGTCGGGTGTGTAATATTTTTCTATCCCTTAGACTTCACACACATATGAACGATGTTTGCATGGCATGCCATCATAACAATTGTAAAGCAGACACGATGGAACGACATCAGGCGTGGTATGCCATCAGGGACCTTTGAAAGCACACACGGTTTGATAACGTTGGGCGTTGCATGCCATCATATCCCTTGGATAACACACACAGTTTGACCACGTTCGACGTGGCATGTCATCATAGCCCTTAAAAAAACACACGGTCGGTCGACATCGGGCGTGGCATACTATCATTGCCTTCTGACTGCACAAAGAGACGGATGACGTCAGGCGTGGCATGCCATCATCACTATTGGAAAGAACACATGGTCGGATGATGTAGAGCATGGCATGCTATCATGGCCCTTGGACAGCGCACATAAACGGATGATGTAGGGCGTGTCATGCCATCATCGCCCTTGCACTACCCAGATGGTTGGGCGACTTTGAGCGTGGAATGTGATTGTTGCCCATGGAATGCACACAAATATGGACCACGTCTGTCGTGGAATTCCATAATCTCCCTTAAACACCACACAATGTTACACGACATCGGTTTTCACATGCAACAAAGGCCCTTGGACAATACACACAGTCATACGACGTCGAGAATGGCATTTCATCACAGCAATTGGATAATACACATGGTCGAATGACATCGATTGTGGAATGCCATCATCTCCCTTATTCTGCACACACAAATGAACATTGTCGGGCGTGGCATGAGATCATTGCCCTTAGACAGCACAAACGGTTGGACTACGTCAGGACGTGTCATGCCCGCGTATTCCTTAGAAAGCTCACACAGTCGGAGGAAGCCAGCCGTGGCATGCCATCATGGCCGTTGGATAGGACACACGGTATGACGACATTAGGTGTGGCATGCCATCATTGCCCTTGTATTGCACACAAACACGGACGACATCTGGCATTGCATGCCATCATAAACCTTAGACAACACACACGGTCGGACAAAATCGTGTGTGACATACGATGATTGTCCTTTGACAAGACACACTATCGAACGACGTCGAGCGTGGCATTCCATCATAACCCTAGGACATCATACAAGATTTGATGACTTTGAGCATTGAAGGTCATCATAGCTCATGGACAACACACACAGTCAGACATCATCAGGGGTGGTATGACAGCATTGACCATGCAAAGCACACACGGTAAGACAAAATCGGGCGTGGCATGCCATCATAGCCCTTGGACAACACACACAGTCGGATAATGTTGCATGTTGAATTCCACCATCCCCCTTGCACTTAACACAAAACCGAATTATGTTGGGTGTGGAATGTCATCATCGCTTTTGGACAACACATACAGTCAGACGACGTCAGGCATGGAATGTTATCATCGTCCTTTGATAGCATACATGGTCAAACGACGTTGAGTGTAGAAATCATCATTGCTCATGTACTACACACACACGGACGAAGTTGTGCGCTTCATGAAATTATAGCCCTTGGAAAACAGACACAGTCGGATAACATCAAGTGTAGCTGGATATCATGGACCTTGGACATCACACAAAGTTTGATGAGGTCGGGTCTTGCATGCGATCATGGACCTTGGAGAACACACTGTCGGACAAAATCGAGCGTGGCATGCTCACAAAGACAATGGACAACACAAACTGTCAGACGACGTCGGGCATGGCATGCCATCATAGCATTTGGACACAACACACGGTCAAACTACGTCATGCGTTGCATTTCATCATAGCCATTAGACAACACATAATGTCAGACGATATCAGTCGTGACATGCCATCATCGCTCTTGTACAACACGTACGAATGAAATATTTCGAGCGTTTCACTCCATCATCGCTCTTGGATACTACACATGGTCAGACAACGTCCAGCGTGGCATGCCATCATCGCCATTGGACAGCACATACGGTCGAACGAAGTCAGGCATGGAATGCCTGCGTACCCTGTGAATAGCATACACGGTCGCACAATGTTGGGCGTGGCGTGCCATTATGTCTCTTGGACAACATACACAACCAGAAAAAATAGATTGTTGCATGCCCACGTACCCTTTCGACAATACACACGGTCGGACGACTCGGTCGTGACATGTCATCAAAGCCTTTGGACAGCACAAAAGGTCGGACGACGTCGAATATGGCATCCTACAAAGGCCATGGGATAGCACATACAGCCATACGACGCTAGCCATGGAATGACATCATAGCCCTTGGACACTACACATGGTCGTGATGAAGTCGGGCGTGACATGCCATCATGGCCCCTGGACAACACACATGGCCGCACGACGTCAAGTGTGGCATGCTCGCGTGTCCTATGGACAACACACACTGTCAGGCGACGTCGGGCGTGGTATACCATCATAGCTCTTGGACAAAACACACGGTTTGACAACGTCGAGCGTGGCATGTCATCATAGCCATTTGACAAATACATAATGTAGGACGATATAGGTCGTGACATGCCATTATCGCTCTTGTACTGCACACATGAATCAAAAATTTTGGGCGTGGCACTCCATCATCATACTTTGACACTACATAAGGTCAGACAATGTAGGGCATGGCATGCTATTATAGCCTTTGGATTTCACACACGATCGAACAAAGTCGGGCATGACACTCTTCCGTAGCCCTTGGACAACATACTCGCTCTGACGATATCACGTGTGGCATGCCATCATAGCCCTTGATAAGCAGACACGGTTGAATGACATTGAGCGAGGCATGTCATCATAACCCTTGGATAGAACACAGAATCGATTGACCTCAAACGTGGCATGCCATCATCGCCCTTGGACTGCACACACGGTCGAATGGCGTTGGGCGTAGAATTCAAGAGTAGCCCTTGCACAACAATATTGTCGGACTACACACACAGATGGACGATGTTTGGCGTGGCATGCCATCATTCCCTTTGGAAAGCACACACGGTAGGACAACGTCAGGCGTGGCATGCAATCATTATCCTTGGACTGCACACACAGATGGATGATGTTGGGCGTGGCATGCCATCATTCCCTTTGGAAAGTACACACGGTAAGACGACATCGGGCGTGGCATGCAATCATTACCCTTTGACTGCACACGCAGAGGGACGATGTTGGGCCTGGCATTCCATCATCACCTTTGGAAAGTACACATGGTCAGACGACGTCGGGCGTGGGATGCCATCATTACCCTTGGACTGCACATGCAGTCAGACGTCATAATGCATAGCATGCCATTATAGACCTTGGAAAACAGATATGGTCGGACAACCAAGGGTGTGGCTTGCTTTTATGGCCTTTGGACCGCATTCATGGTCGGCCAATGTCGGACGTGGCATGACATCATCATTCTAGGACCCACACACAGATAGATTATGTCGGGCGTGGCATGACATCATCGCCTTTAGAAAAAACATACTATATGAAAATATCGGGCGTGGCATGCCATCATCGCTCTTGGACAGCACACATGGTAAAACGAAGTCGAGCATGGAATGCCAGAGTAACCCTTGGACAACACACATGGTCGAATAACGTCACGCGTGGCATGTCTTCATAGCCATTGGAAAACACATAATGTCGGATGACAACAGTCGTGGCATGCCATCATCACTCTTGTACTAAACACAAGAAATAACGATGTCGGGTGTGGCATTCCATCTTCGCCCTTGGAGTGTACACATAGTCGGACAGCGTCAGACGAGGCATACCATCATCTCCTTTGGACAACACAAACAGTAGAAAGGCGTCGGGCGTGGCATGCCTTTGTAGCCCTTGAACACCACACATAGTGGAATGTAGTCAGGCGTGGCATGCCAACATATCCCTTGGACAGCACACACGGTCGAATCACGTTAAGCGTTGAAAGTCATCATAGCCCTTGGATAGCATACATAGTCGGTCGACCTTGGACATGACATTCCATCATCACCTTGGACTACACACATAGATTCACGATGTTAGGCGTGGCATGCCATCATCGCCTTTGGAAAGCACCCTTGGTCAAACGAAGTTGGGTGTGGCATGCCAATATCGCCCTTGGACTGCACACACACAGTCATTGGCATGCGATTATCGCCCTTGGATAATGCACACGATCTGACTACGTTGGGCGTGGCATGCCATCATCGCTCTTCGAAAGCACACAGTGTAAAACGTAGTGAAGCTTGGCATGCCCCGTAGTCCTTGGAAACAACACATGGTCGACTGACGTTGGGCGTGGAATGCCATTATAGCCCTTAGATAACACAGCCAATTGGAAGATGTTGGGAATGACATGTCATCATATCTGTTGAACAACACACACGATCGGTTGATGTCAGGCGTGGCATGCCATTATTGACATTAGAAAGCACACACAGACGAACAATGTCAGGCTTGGCATGCCATTATCTCCTAAGGAAATCACACACGGTCGGACGAGGTCAGGCTTGGCATGTAATTATGGCACTTGGATAGTACAAAAGATAGGACAATGTCGGGCATGGCATTCCATCATAGCTCTAAGAAAACAGTCACGATTAGACCACATTAGGCATGGCCTTCCATCATAGCCATTGGACAAAACACACAGTCGGATGACGTCACGCGTGACATGCCATTGTGGCCCTTGGTAAGGACACACTATCGGATTAAGTCGAGCAAGCATGCCCGCGTAACCATTGGACAGCACACACGGTCAGACAACATAGAACATGGCATGCCATTATGTCCCTTGGACAGCAGACACAGTGGGACGATGTCGGGCATTGAATTCCATCATAACCCTTGGACTTCACACACGAACGCGAAATGGTCGGCATGTCATGACATTATCACCCTTAGACAACACATACGATCGATTGTAATCAAGCGTTGCATTCTATCATTGCCCATTAAAAAGAAACAATATGAGAGCATGTCAGGCATGTCGTGCAATCATAGGCCTTGGACAGCACACACAATTGGATGACTTCCGGTGTGGCAGGTCATCATAGCCCTGAAACTACACACACGGTCGGACTACGTTGGGCTTGGCATGCCATCATCTCCCTGTACTACACACACATGGGGACGATGTCACGTGTGGCATGCCATACTAGCCCTTGGATATCACACACGATCAGACGACGTCGGGTGTGGCACACCATCATGTCCTTGGACAGTATAAACGGTCGGATGTGGCATGCCCGTGTAGACATTGGATAACACGCACTTTAGGACGATGACGGGTGTTGAATGCAATCATAGACTTTTGACAGCACACACGATTGGATGACGATGAGCGTGGAACGTCATCATAGCAATTGGACAACATATATTGTACGACAACGTCGGTTGTGGAAATGCCATTATCGCCCTTGGACTGTACAATGGTCAGAGAACATCGGGTGTGTTAGGTCATCATAGCTCTTGGTCAACACACATAGTAAGACGGTGTCGGGCGTGGAATAACATCATGTCCCTTGGAAATCACAAACGGTCGAACGACTTCAGGTGTGGCATGCAATTATGGCCCTTGGACAGTACAAACAGTTGAACGATGTCGGGTGTGGCAAGTCATCATCGCCCTTGGACAACACATATGGTCGAACCAAATTTACCCATGGAATTTTTATTGCCCTTTGACAAGGCACAAGGTCGGACAACTTTGGTCGTGGCATGCCATAATAGCCCTTGAATAACACAAATGATTGAAGGACTTTGAGCATGACAGGTAATCATAGCTCTTGGACAACACACACGGTCAAACAACGTCGGGCGTGGCATGCTAAAATTGCCCTTGTATTGCACACACACGGATTACGTCGGGTGTGGCATACCATCATAGACATTGGAAAACAAATACGGTCGGACGATGTCAGGCATGGCATGCAATCATGGCCCTTAGACAACGGACATAGTCGGACGACGTTGGGTGTTGCGTGTTCACCTAGCCAATGGACAGGACACATTCTCGATCTATGTTGGGCATGGCATGCCATCATAGCCCTTGGACAGCACACATGGTCGGGCGATGTCGGGTGTGATATGTTATCATAGCCATTGAAAAACAAACAATGTCAGACAACATCGATCGTGGCATGCCATTATCACTCTTGTACTACACACACGAATGAACGACATTAGGCGTGACATGCTATTAACGATTTTGGACAGCACACACGGTCGAACGATGTCCAGTGTCGCATGCCTGCATAATCGTTGGACAGCATATACGTTGGGACGATGTCGAGCGTGGCACGCCAACATCGACCTTGGACAATAGACACGATTGAACGATATTGGGTGTGGCATGTCATCATATCCCTTGGACAGCACACACGATCGGTCAACATCAAATGTGGCATGTTATCATCGCCTTGTACTGCACATAGAGACAGTTGACATCAGACCGGGCATGTCATCATAACCTTTAGAAAGAAACAGCGTCAGACTACGTAAGGCTTGGCATGCCATCCTCGCTTTTGTTCTGCACAAACGAATGAACGATGTCGGGCATGGCTTTCCATCATGGCTCGTGGACAGTTCACATGGTCGAACAATGTTAGGCATAACATGTCATCATCGCCCTTGGGCAGCACATACGGTTGAATGAAATTGGGCCTGGCATGCCTACGTAGCCCTTCGACAATACACATGGTCGGAGGACATTGTGCGTGGCATGTCATAATAGACCTTAGACATTAGTCATAGTTGAACGACATTGGGTGTGACATGTCATCATAGCCCTTGGACAGCACACACGGTCGATCGACCTCGAACGTGGCATGCCATCATCACCCTTGGACTGCACACATAGACAGATGATGTCGGGTGTGGCATGCCATCATCGCTTTTGGTAAGTACACACATGAGGACGACTTCGAACGTAGCATGCCATCATGTCCCGTGGACAACATACACGGTCAGACGACATCAGGTGTGGCATGCCATTGTCTCTCTTAGACTGCACACAGGATCGGGCAACGTTGAGCGTGGTATGCCTGAGTAGTCCTTGGACAACACACACGGTCAGACAATTTTGGGAACGACGTACAGCATAGCCCTTGGACAGGACACACGGTCGGACAAAGTCGGGCATTGCATTTCATCATATCCCTTGGACGACACACATAGTTTTAAAAAGTCGGGTATGACATGCCATCATCGCCCTTGGATTGTACACACGGATGGACGTTGTTAGGCATGGCATGCCATAATGGCTCTTAGACTGAGCACACGGTCGGACGACGTCGGGCGTGGCATGCCATAATTGATCTTGGATACCACACACGATCAGACAATGTTAGGCATGGCCTGCCATCATAGCCCTTGGACATCACATACGATCGGACGAAGTTGGGAGTGTCATGCCTGTGTTTCACTTTCACAGCACACACAGTCGCACAACGTCTGGCATGGCATGCCATCATCGCCCTTTTATCGTAAAAATGAATTGACGAAATATGGCATGGTATTCCATATCACCCTTGGACAACACAAAGGTCGGACGAAAATAGGCGTTTGATGCCCACTTAGCCCTTAGATAGCACACACAGTCGGACAACGGTAGGCATTACATGCCATCAAAGTCCGTGGACACCAGAATGGTCGGACAACGTTGGGCGTGACATGCCATCTTGACCCTTGGACAGGACACATTGTCGGACAACGCCCGGTGTGGCATGCCTTTCTAAACCATAGACTGCACACACAAAAGGACGATGTTGTGCGTGGCATACAATCATTGCGTTTGAAATGCACACACGGTTGGACAACGTTGGGCGTGGTATGCCATTATGGCCCTTTGAAAGCACACACGTTCGGATGAGGTCGGGCATGGCATGCTATCATAGCCCTTGGACAACACACATGGTTGGACGATGTTGGGCGTGGTATGTCATCAGAGCCCTTGAACTACATACACGATCGGTCGACGTCGAGCGTGACATGCTATTATTTCCCATTGATTACACATAAAGATGAATGACGGCATACGTGCCATGCAATCATAACTTTTGGAAAGCATACTAGGTAAGACGACGTCGGGATTTGCATGCCATCATCACTCTTGTAATGCACACACGAATGAATAATGTTAGGCATGGCATTCCATCATCACCCATGGACAGTAAACATGGTAGGCAAATTTTGGGCGTAGCATGCCATCATCACCCTTGGACAGCACACTTAGTAGGAAGATGTCGTGTGTGGCAGGCCATCATAGCCCTTGGACAACACTCATAGTTGAACGACTTTGGGCATGGAATGTCACCATATCCCTGGGGCAGTTTACACGGTCGATTGACCTCAGAAGTGGCATGCAATCATCGCCCTTCGACTGCACACATAGACAGACGATGTTAGATGTGGCATGCCATCATCGCATTTGGAAAGCACACACACTCGAACGACATCGGGCGTGGCATGAAATCTTGACCTATGGAAAGGACATACAGTCGGACAACGTTGGGTGTGTCATGCTTTTCTATCCCTTAGACTGCACACACAGATAGACGATGTTAGCATGGCATGAAATCATTGCCATTGGCAAGCACACACGATCGAACGACGTCGGGCGTGGTATTCCATCATGGACCTTAGAAAGAACACATGATAGGATGACGTCGAGCGTGGCTTGCCATCATAACTCTTGGACAACACATACGGTTGGACCACGTTAGGTGTGGCATCTCATCATAGCCCTTAAACAACAGACACGGTCGGTCGATGTCGGCATAGAATACTAGCATTTCTCTCTAACTGCACACAGAGATGGATGACGTCAGGCTTGGCACGCCATCATCACCTTTGGACAGCACACAGTGTCGGTCGACGTTGGGTTGACATGCCATCATCTTCTTTGGACATCACACATGCTCAAGTGAAGTGAAGCGTGGCATACCCGCGTAAACCTTTGACAACACACACAATCGAACAATGATAGGTGTGGCATGCCATCATAGACCATGGAAAGCACACGGTCGGTCGACGTTGGGCGTGGCATGCCATCATCGTCGTTTGACTACACACTTAGATGGATGATGTCGGGTGTGTCATCCCATCATCTCCCTTGCACGGCCCACACGGTCAGATAACTTTGAGCGTGGCATGCGATCGTTGCCCTTAGACTGCACACAAAAACGGATAACGCCGTCGTGGAATGCAATAATCTCCCTTAAACACCACACAAGGTTAGACGACGTAGGTGTTCACATGCAACCAATGCCCTTGGACAATATACATGGCCACACATTTCGACCATGGAATTTCATCATAGCCATTTGATATGACACATGGTCGAATGACGTCGGTCCTGGCATGCCATCATTGCCCTTGGACTGCACACACACATGGATGATGTTGGGCCTGGCATTCTATAATCCCCTTTGGAAAGCACACACGGTCAGACGACATTGGGTGTGGCATACCATCGCCCTTGTACTGCACATACGTTTGGACGATGTCGGGCGTTGATAGCCAAAGTATCCCTTGTACAGCACACACAGTTAGAGGATGTCGGGCGTGGCATGCCATCTTCGCCCTTGGTCTGCACACGCAGTCAGATGACGTTGGGCGTAGCATGCCATCATAGACCTTGGAAAACACATCTGGTAGGACGATAGAGGGCGTGTCTTGCCATAATGGCCCTTAGACCGCATGCATGGTCGGACAATGCCAGACGTGGCATGCCATTATCGCCCTTGAACTCCACACACAAATGGAATATGTCGAGCTTTTTATGCCATCATCTCCTTTAGAAAGCACATACTGTCTCCTTTAGAAAGCACATACTGCATGATGATGTCGTGTGTGGCATGCCATCATCACCTTTGCATTCACACATGGTCGGACGATGTTGGGCGTGGAATGCCAGAGTATCCCTTGGACAGCACACACGGTCGAACAACATCGCGCGTGGCATGTAATCATAGCCATTGATAAACACATATTTTTGGCCGACATTAGTCATGGCATGCCATCATAACTCTTTTACTACATACAAGGTCGGACGACATAGGGCATGGTTTCCCATTATTGCCCTTGGATAGCACGCACGATCGGACGACGTTGGAAATCGTATGACATCATAGACCTTGGATAACACACACGCTAAGACTACGTCAGGCGTGGTACTCCATCATTGCTCTTGGAAAGCACACACGGTCAAATAAAATCAAGCATGGCATGCCCACGTAGCCCTTGGAAACCACACACGGTCGAACGAAGTCAAGCTTTGCATACCCACGTAGCCTTTGGAAACCACACACCATCGGATAACGTCGGGCGTGGCATGCCATCATAGCCCTTGGATAACACAGACAATTGGAAGCCATTTAGTGTGGCATGTAATCATAGCTCTTGAACAGCACACACGATCTGTTAACGCCGGGCGTGGCATTCCATCACTTCTCTTGGACTGCGCACACGGTTGGATGAGATCGGGATTGGCATGCAATCATTGCACTATGACAGTGCAAACAATTGGACAATGTCGGGTGTGGCATGCCATTATATATCTAGGACAGCACACACGATAGGATCACATTGGGCGTGTCCTATAATTATAGCCCTTGGACAGCACACACAGTCGGACGGTATCGCGCGTTGCATGCCATCATGGCCCTTGGACAGTACACACGGTCGGACCATGTCGAGCGTGGAATATCCACGTAGCCATTGGACAACACACACTGTCGAACGATGTCAGGCGTGGTATGCCATTATCGCCCTTGGACACCGCACACGATCGGACTACGTTGGGCGTGGAATGACATTATCTCTCTTTGAAAGAACACAAAGTCGAACATAGTCAAGCTTGGCATGCCCACGTAGCCCTTGGAAACCACACACGGTCGAACGACGTCGGGCGTGAAATGCCATCATAGCTCTTGAATAACACAGAGAGTTGGAAGACCTTGGGCATGGCATGTCATCATAGCTCTTGAACAACCCACACGATCGGTTGACATTGGGCGTGGCATGCCATCATTGCCCTTGGACAGCACACACAGACGGATGATGTTAGGCGTGGCATGACATCATTCCATAACGAAAACATACACGGTCCGATGAGGTTGGGCTTGGCATGCAATTATGGCACTTGGATAGTATAAAAGATCGGACAATGTCTGGCGTGGCATGACATCATTGCGCTAAGACAACACACACGATCGGGCAACATTGGGCGTGGCCTGCCATCATAGCCCTTGGATAGCACACACGGTCAGATGACGTCGGGCGTGGCATGCCATCATGGCCCTTGGACAAGACACACGATCCGATGACATTGTGCGTGGCAATGCTATCATAGCCCTTGGACAGCACAAACAGTTGATCGACCTCGGACGTGGCATTCCATCATTACCCTTGGACTGCACACATAGACAGATGATGTCAGGTGTGGCATGCCATCTTCGCCTTTGGAAAGCACACACATGATGACGACGTTGGATGTGGCATGACATCATGGTTCTTGGACATCATACACGGTCAAACGACGTCGGCTGTGGCATGCAATTATTGCGCTTAGACTGCACTCACAATCGGGCAACGTTGAGCATGGAATGCCTAAGTAGCCCTCAGACAGCACACAAGGTTAGACGACGTCGGGCATGACATGTCATCATATTTCTGGGATGACAAACATGGTCAAACGAAGTTGGGTATGACATTCCATCATTGCCCTTGGACTGCACACACAGATGGACAATGTCAGGCATGACATTCCATCATGTTCCTTGGACTGAACATATGGTCGGACGACATCGGGCATGGCAGTCCATCATTGCTCTTTGACAGGACACACAGTCAGATGACGTCGAGCAAGGCATGCCCGTGAAGCTTTTGGACAGCACACACGGTCGTACAATGTAGATCATGGCATGCAATCATGGCCCTTGGACAACATACATAGTGATAAGTTGTTGGGCGTTGACATGCCATCATAGCCCTTGGACAACACACACAGTTGGATGTTGTTAGGCGTGGCATGTCATCATAGCCCTTGAACAATACACACGGTAGGTCGCTGAATGGCGTGACATGCTATCATTACCCATAAACTGCACACAGAGATGAATGACGTCACGCGTGCCATGCAATTATCACCTTTAGAAAGCACACAGGGTAAGACGACGTAAGGCTAGTTATGCTATCAGCACTCCTGTAATGAACACACAAATGAATAATGTCGGTCGTGGCATTCCATCATCGCTCGTGGATAGTACACATGGTTGGGAAACGTCGGTCATGGCATGACATGATCGCCCTACGACAACACACACGGTCGGACAACATCGTGCGTCACATGAAATCATAGACCTTGGACAACACTCACAGTTGAAGAACTTTAGGCATAGCATGTCAGCATAGCCCTAGGATAGCACACAAAGTCGATCAACCTCAGGCGTGGCATGCCATCATCGCCCTTGGACTGCACACATAGACGGATGGTGCAAGATGTGGCATGCCATCATCGCCTTTGGAAAGCATACACAGTCAAGTGACATCGGGCATGGCGTGCCATCATGGCCCTTAGACATCACATACAGTCAGACGATGTCGGGTGTGGCATGTCATTATGGCTCTTAGACTTCACACACAGTCGGGAAACGTCGAGCGTGTCTAGCCAAATTAGACCTTGGACAGCGCACACGGTTGGATGACGTCTTGTGTGGCTTACATATTAGCCCTTGGATAGCACACATAGTCGGATGACATCGGGCATGGCATGTCATCATATCCCTTGGAAAACACACACGGTTGGACGAAGTCGCGTATGGCATGCGATCATCGCCCTAAGACTACACACACGGACTGATGATGTTTGGCATGGCTTGTTGTCATGGTACTTAAATACACACAATTGGATGACGTCGGGTGTAGAAAACAATCTTTGCCTTTGGACAGTACACAATATCAGACGACGTCGGGTGTGGAATGCCTTGACAGCCTTGGACTTCACACACGACCAGACGATGTCGGTCGTGGCCTTCTATCATATCCCTTGGATAGCACACACCATCAGACAACTTCAGGCATGGCATGCCTGTGTATTCCTTTGCACAACACACAAATTCCAATGACATCGGGCGTGGAATGCCATTATTGCTCTTTTACCACACACACAAACGGACAAAATTTTTGGCATGGCATGCCATTATCGCCTTCGACATCACAAAGGTCGGATAAAGTTGGGCATTGCATGCCCACGTAGACCTTGGATAGCAGTCTCTCGGATGACAGCAGGCGTGACATGCCATCAATGTCCTTGGAAAACACAAACAGTCGGTCGACATCGGGTGTGACATGCCATCATGACCTTTGGTTAGGACACACAGTTGGACAATGTCGGGTGTGTCATGTTTTTCTATCCCTTAGACTTCACACACAGACGGACGATGTTTGCATGGCATGCCATCATAGCCATTGGCAAGCACACACGATCGAACGACATCGGGTGTGGTATACCATCACTGACTTTGGAAAGCACACACAGTTGGATAATGTCGGGCGTAGCATGCCATCATAGCCCTTGGACGGCACACAGTGTTTTACCACATTAGACGTGGCATGTCATCATAGCCCTTAAAAAACACTCACGGTTGGTCGACGTCGAGCGTGGCATACTATCATTGCCCTCTGACTGCATAGAGAGACGGATGACGTCAGGCGTGGCATGCCATCATCACCTTTGGAAAGCACAAAGGTTCGGACGACATCCGCGTTACATGCCATCATCATCTTTGGAAAGCAAAGTCGGACGTGGCATACTCGCGTAACCCTTTGACAGCACAAATGATCAAAAAATTGTGAATGTGGCATGCCATCATAGCCTTTGGATAGCACGCGGTTTGTTGATGTTGGGTGTGGCATGCTATCTTCGCCATTTGAATGAACACACAGACGAACGATGTTGGTCGTGGCATGCCATTATCTCCTTTTGAAAGATCACATGGTCGGATGATGTAGAGTGTGGCATGCCATCATGGCCCTTGGACAGCGCACACAAATGGATGACGTCGGGCGTGTCATGCCATCATTGCCCTTGCACTATCCAGATGGTTGGGCGACTTTGAGCATGGCATGTGATTGATACCCATGGATTGCACACAAATACGGACAACGTCCGTCATGGAATGCCATAATCTCCTTTAAACACCACACAAGGTAAGAAGACGTCGGTGTTCGCATGCAACAAAGGCTCTTGGACAATACACACAGTCACATGACGTCGAGAATGGCATTTCCTCATAGGAATTGGATAATACACATGGTCGAACGACGTCGGTTGTGGAATGCCATCATCTCTCTTGTAGTGCACACACAAATTAACAATGTCGGGCGTGGCATGCAATCATCGCCCTTAGACAGCACAAACGGTTGGACGATATCAGGTGTGTCATGCAATCATGGCCGTTGGATAGGACACACGGTTAGACGACATCAGGTGTGGCATGCAATCATTGCACTTGTATTGCACATAAACACGGATGACATCTTGCGTTGCATGCCATCATAAACCTTGGACAACACACACGATCGGACAAAATCGTGTGTTACATACCATGATTGTCCTTTGACAAGACACACTATCGAACAACATCGAGCGTGGCATCACATCATAGACCTTGGACATCATACAAGATTTGACAACTTTGAGCATGGCAGGTCATCATAGCTCTTGGACAACATACACAGTAAGATATCATCAGGGGTGGCATGACATCATAGACCATGCACACCACACACGGTTAGACAAAGTCAGACGTGGCATGCCATCATAGCCCTTGAACAGCACACACAGTCGGATAATGTCGGGTGTTGAATTCCACCATACGTCTTGCACTTCACACACAAACGGATTATGTTGGGTGTGGAATGTCATCACCGCCTTTGGACAACACATACGGTCGGATAAATCGAGCATGGAATTTAGTCATTGCCCTTTGACAAGACATACAGTCAGAGGACGTCAGGCATGGAATGTTATCATCGCCTTTTGACAGCATACACGGTCAAACGACGTCGGGCGTGGAAACCATCATCGCCTATGTAATACACACACCCAGACGAAGTTGCGCGTTTCATGAAATTATAGCCCTTGGACAACAAACACGGTTGGGCGTGGACTGCCATCATAACACTTGGACAACACATACGATCGGACGACGTTGGGAGTGGCATGCCCGCGTTGTACACTCACTACACACACAGTCGAACGGCATCGGGCATGGCATGCAATAATAACTTTTTTACCGCACACACAAATGGAAAAAATTGAGCATGGCATGCCATATCGCCCTTGGAAAACACAAAGGTCGAAGGCAGACGGGCGTTGCATGCCCGCATAGACTTTGGACAGCACAAACGGTCGAACGACGGTGGGCATGACATGCCATCAAAGTCCTTAGACAACACAAATTGTTGGACGACGTCGGGCATAGCATGCTATCATGACCCTTGGACAGGACACACAGTTAGACAACGTCTAGTGTGCCATGCCTTTCTATCCCTTAGATTGCACACACAGAAGGACAATGTTGGCCGCGGAATGCTATCATTTCCACTGGAAAACACACACCGTTGAACAACATCGGGCATGGTATGCCATCATGGCCCTTGGAAAGTAAAAACGATCAGATGACGTCGGGCGTGGCATGCCATCATAGACCTTGGACAACACACATGGTTGGACGATGTTAGGCGTGGCATGTCATCATAGCCCCTGAACAATACACTCGGTAGGTCGCTGAAGGGCGTGCCATGCTATCATTACCCTTAAACTGCACACAGAGACGAATGATGTCACGCGTGCCATTCAATTATTATCTTTGGAAAGCACACAGGGTAAGACTACGTAAGGCTTTGAATGCTATCATCACTCTTGTAATGAACACACGAATAAGTAATGTCGGTCGTGGCATTCCATCATCGCCCATGGATAGTACACATGGTTGGGAAACGTCGGTCGTGGCATGCCATAATCGCCCTTGGACAGCACACACGGTCGGACAACATCGTGCGTCGCATGCCATCATAGACCTTGGACAACACTCACAGTTGAACGACTTTAGGCATGGCATGTAAGCATAGCCCTGGGATAGCACACACAATCAATCAACCTCGGGCGTGGCATGCCATCATCGCCCTTAGACTGTACACATAGACGGACGGTGTAAGATGTGGCGTTCCATTATCGCCTTTGAAAAGCACACACAGTCGGGTGACGTCGGGCATGGCATGCCATCATGGACCTTAGATATCACACACAATTAGATGATGTCAGGTGTGGTATGTCATTATCGCTCTTAGACTTCACACACAGATGGGAAACATCGGGCGTATGTTGCGAAAGTAGCTCTTTGACAGCGCACACGATTGGACGACGTCCGGTGTGGCTTACATCATAGCCCTTCCGCAGCACACATAATCGGATGACGTCGGGCATGGCATGTCATCATATCCCTTGGACAACACACACGGTTGGACGAAGTCGTGTATGTCATGCGATCATCGCCCTAAGAATACACTCACAGACAGACGATGTTAGGAATGGCATGTCGTCATGGTACTTAACTACACACAGTTGGACGATGTCGGGCGTGGAATATAATCCTTGCCTTTGGAGAGTAGACAAGATCGGACGATGTCAGGCGTGGAATGCCTTGATAGTCTTGGACTTCACACACGACCAGACGACGTCGGTCGTGGCATGCCATCATAGCCCTTTGATAGCACACACGATCAGGCGACTTCAGTCGTGGCATGCCTGTGTAGCCCTTGCACAGCACACAAATTCCAATGATATTGGGCGTGGAACGCCATCATTGCTCTTTTACCACACACACAAACGGACAAAATTTGGAATGGCATGCCATTATCGGCTTCGACAACACAAAGGTCGGATGAAGTTGGGCATTGCATGCCCACGTAGCCCTTGGATAGCAGTCTCTCGTATGATAGCAGGCGTGACATGCCATCAAAGTCCTTGGTAAACACAAACGGTCGACCGACATCGGGCGTGGCATGCCATCATGACCTTTGGCTAGGACACACAGCCGGACAACGTCGGGGGAGTAATGTTTTTATTTCCCTTAGACTTCACACACATACGAACGATGTTTGCATGGCATGCCATCATAACAATTGTAAAGCACACACGATCGAACGACATCGGGCGTGGTATGCCATCAGGGACCTTTGAAAGCACACACAGTTTGATAACGTTGGGCGTGGCATGCCATCATATCCCTTGGACAACACACACAGTTTGACCACGTTTGACGTGCCATGTCATTATAGCCCTTAAAAATACACACGGTCGGTCGACGTCAGGCGTGGCATGGACGGGAAGAACCAGAGGAAGACTCCATAGCTGATAGAACCAAGGACAAGGTCTGGACTGACGAGAAAGTGAAAAGTGATATGCACTATAGCACACATGGTCGGATGATGTAGAGCGTGGCATGCTATCATGGCCCTTGGATAGCGCACATAAACGGATGATGTTGGGCGTGTCATGCCATCATCGCCCTTGCACTACCCAAATGGTTGGGCGACTTTGAGCGTGGAATGTGATTGTTGCCCATGGAATGTACACAAATATGGACCACGTCCGTCGTGGAATGCCAAAATCTCCCTTACCACACAATGTTACACGACGTCGGTGTTCACATGCAACAAAGGCCCTTGGACAATACACACAGTCATACGACGTCGAGAATGGCATTTCATCATAGCAATTGGATAATACACATGGTCGAATGACATCGATTGTGGAATGCCATCATCTCCCTTGTTCTGCACACACAAATGAACATTGTCGGGAGTGGAATGAGATCATTGCCCTTAGACAGCACCAATGGTCGGACTACGTCAGGACGTGTCATGCCTGCGTATTCCTTAGAAAGCTCACACAGTCGGAGGAAGCCAGGCGTGGCATGCCATCATGGCCGTTGGATAGGACACACGGTATGACGACATCAGGTGTGGCATGCCATCATTGCCCTTGTATTGCACACAAACACAGACGACATCTGGCATTGCATGCCATCATAAACCTTAGACAACACACACGGTCGGACAAAATCGTGTGTGACATGTGATGATTGTCCTTTGACAAGACACACTATCGAACGACGTCGAGCGTGGCATTCCATCATAACCCTTGGACATCATACAAGATTTGATGACTTTGAGCATGGAAGGTCATCATAGCTCTTGGACAACACACACAGTCAGACATCATCGGGGGTGGTATGACATCATTGACCATGCAAAGCACACACGGTCGGATAATGTTGCGTGTTGAATTCCACCATCCCCCATGCAATTAACACAAAAACGGATTATGTTGGGTGTCGAATGTCATCATCGCTTTTGGACAACACATATAGTCAAACGACGTCAGGCATGGATTGTTATCATCGCTCTTTGATTGCATACATGGTCAAACGACGTCGGGCGTAGAAATCATCATCGCCCATGTACTACGCACACACGGATGAAGTTGCGCATTTCGTGAAATTACAGCCCTTGGAAAACAGACACAGTTGGATAACATCAAGTGTAGCTGGATATCATGGACCTTGGACATCACACAAAGTCTGATGACGTCGTGTCTTGCATGCGATCATGGACCTTGGAGAACACACTGTCGGACAAAATCGAGCGTGCCATGCTCACAAAGCCAATGGACAACACAAACTGTCAGACGACGTTGGGCATGGCATGCCATCATAGCATTTGTACACAACACACGGTCGAACTACGTCAGGCGTTGCATTTAATCATAGCCATTAGACAACACATAATGTCAGACGATATTGGTCGTGACATGCCATCATCGCTCTTGTACAACACGTACGAATGAAATATTTCGAGCGTGTCACTCCATCATCACTCTTGGATAGTACACATAGTCAGACATCGTCGAGCGTGGCATGCCATCATCGCCTTTAGACAGCACATACGGTCGAACGAAGTCAGGCATGGAATGCCTGCGTACCCTTTGGATAGCATACACGGTCGCACAATGTCAGGCGTGGCGTGCCATTATGTTTCTTGGACAACATACACGACCAGAAAAAATCGATTGTTGCATGCCCACGTACCCTTTCGACAATACACACGGTCGGACGACTCAGTCGTGACATGTCATCAAAGCCTTTGGACAGCACAAAAGGTCGGACGACGTCGAATATGGCATCCTACAAAGGCCATGGGATAGCACATACGGTCATACGACGCCATGCATGGCATGACATCATAGCCCTTGGACAGTACACATGGTCGTGATGAAGTCGGGCGTGACATGCCATCATGGCCCCTGGACAACACACACGGCCGGACGACGTTAAGTGTGGCATGCTCGCGTGTCCTATGGACAACACACATTGTCAGGTGACGTCGGGCGTGGTATACCATCATAGCTCTTGGACAAAACACACGGTTCGACAATGTCGAGCGTGGCATGTCATCATAGCCATTTGACAAACACATAATGTAGGACGATATAGGCCGTGACATGCCATTATCGCTGTTGTACTGCACACACGAATCAAAAATTTTGGGCGTGGAACTCCATCATCATACTTTGACACTACACAAGGTCAGACAATGTAGGGCATGGCATGCTATTATAGCCTTTGGATTTCACACACGATCGAACAAAGTCGGGCATGACACTCTTCCATAGCCCTTGGACAACATACTCGCTCGGACGACATCACGCGTGGCATGCCATCATAGCCCTTGATAAGCACACACGGTTGGATGACATTGAGCGAGGCATGTCATCATATCCCTTGGATATAACACACAATCGATCGACCTCAAACGTGGCATGCCCTTATCGCCCTTGGACTGCTCACATGGTCGAATGACGTTGGGCGTAGAATTCAAGAGTAGCCCTTGCACAACAACATGGTCGGACTACACAAACAGATGGACGATGCTGGGCGTGTCATGCCATCATTCCCTTTGGAAAGCACACACGGTAAGATGACGTCAGGTGTGGCATGCAATCATTATCCTTGGACTGCACACAGATTGATGATGTTGGGCGTGGCATGCCATCATTCCCTTTGGAAAGTACACACGGTAAGACGACGTCGGGCGTGGCATGCAATCATTACCCTTGGACCGCACATGCAGATGGACGATGTTGGGCCAGGCATTCCATCATCACCTTTGGAAAGCACACACGGTCAGACGACGTCGGGCGTGGGATGCCATCATCACCCTTGGACTGCACACACAGTCAGACGTCATCATGCATAGCATGCCATTATAGACCTTGGAAAACAGATATGGTCGGACAACCAAGGGTGTGGCTTGCTTTTATGGCCTTTGGACCGCATTCACGGTTGGCCAATGTCGGACGTGGCATGACATCATCATTCTAGGACCCACACACAGATTGATTATGTCGGGCGTGGCATGACATCATCGCCTTTAGAAAAAACATACTATATGAAAATGTCGGGCGTGGCATGCCATCATCGCTCTTCGAAAGCACACAGCGTAAAACGTAGTGAAGCTTGGCATGCCCCGTAGTCCTTGGAAACAACACATGGTCGACTGACGTTGGGCGTGGAATGCCATTATAGCCCTTAGATAACACAGCCAATTGGAAGACGTTGGGAATGACATGTCATCATATCTGTTGAACAAAACACACGATCGGTTGACGTCAGGCGTGGCATGCCATTATTGACATTGGAAAGCACACATAGACGAACGATGTCAGGATTGGCATGCCATTATCCCCTAAGGAAATCACACACGGTCGGACGAGGTCGGGCTTGGCATGTAATTATGGCACTTGGATAGTACAAAAGATAGGACAATGTCGGGCATTGCATTCCATCAAAGCTATAAGAAAACAGTCACGATTAGACCACATAAGGCATGGCCTTCCATCATAGCGATTGGACAAAAGACACAGTCGGATGACGTCACGCGTGACATGCCATTGTGGCCCTTGGTAAGGACACACAATCGGATGAAGTCGAGCAAGCATGCCCACGTAGCCATTGGACAGCACACACGGTCAGACGACATAGAACATGGCATGCCATTATGTCCCTTGGACAGCAGACACGGTGGGACGATGTCGGGCATTGAATTCCATCATAACCCTTGGGCTTCACACACGAACGCGAAATGGTCGGCATGTCATGACATTATCACCCTTGGACAATACATACGATCTATTGTAATCAAGCGTTGCATTCCATCATTGCCCATTAAAAAGACACAATATCAGAGCATGTCAGGCATGTCGTGCTATCATAGGCCTTGGATAGCACACATAATTGGATGACTTTCGGTGTGGCAGGTCATCATAGCCCTGAAACTACACACACGGTCGGACAACATTGGGCTTGGCATGCCATCATCGCCCTGTACTACACACACATGGGGACGATGTCACGCGTGGCATGCCATACTAGCCCTTGGATATCACACACGATCAGACGACGTCGGGTGTGGCACGCCATCATGTCCTTGGACAGTACAAACGGTCGGATGTGGCATGCCCGTGTAGACATTGGATAACACACACATTAGGACGACGACGGGTGTGGAATGCAATCATAGACTTTTGACAGCACACACGATTGGATGACGATGGGCGTGGAACGTCATCATGGCAATTGGACAACACATATTGTCAGACAACGTTGGTTGTGGAAATGTCATTATCGCCCTTGGACTGTACAATGGTAAGAGAACATCGGGTGTGTTAGGTCATCATAGCTCTTGATCAACACACATAGTAAGACGGCGTTGGGCGTGGAATAACATCATGGCCCTTGGAAATCACAAACGGTCGAACGACTTAAGGCGTGGCATGCAATGATGGCCCTTGGACAGTACAAACAGTTGAACAATGTCGGGTGTGGCAAGTCATCATCACCCTTGGACAACACATACGGTCGAACCAAATTTACCCATGGAATTTTTATTGCCCTTTGACAAGGCACAAGGTCGGACAACTTTGGTCGTGGCATGCCATAATAGCCCTTGAATTGCACAAATGATTGAAGGACTTCGAGCATGGCTGGTAATCATAGCTCTTGGACAACACACAGGGTCAAACAACGTCGGGCGTGGCATGCTAAAATTGCCCTTGTATTGCGCACACACGGATGACGTCAGGTGTGGCATACCATCATAGACATTGGAAAACAAATATGGTCGGACGATGTTCGGCATGGCATGCAATCATGACCCTTAGACAACAGACATGGTCGGACGACGTTGGGTGTGGCGTGTTCACCTAGCCAATGGACAGGACAAATTCTTGAACTATGTTGGGCATGGCATGCCATCATAGCCCTTGGACAGCACACATGGTCAGGCGATCTCGGGTGTGATATGTTATCATAGCCATTGCAAAACAAACAATGTCAGACGACATCGATCGTGGCATGCCATCATCACTCTTGTATTACACACACGAATGAACGACATTAGGCGTGACATGCTATTAACGCTTATGGACAGCACACACGGTCGAAACGATGTCCAGTGTCGCATGCCTGCGTAATCGTTGGACAGCATATACGTTGGGACGATGTCGAGCATGGCATGCCAACATCGACCTTGGACAACAGTCACGATTGAACGATATTGGGCGTGGCATGTCATCATATCCCTTGGACAGCACACACGATCGGTCAACATCGAATTTGGCATGTTATCATCGCCTTGTACTGCACATAGAGACAGTTGACATCAGACAGGGCATGCCATCATAACCTTTAGAAAGAAACAGCGTCGCACTACGTAAGGCTTGGCATGCCATCCTTGCTTTTGTTCTGCACATACGAATGAACGATGTCGGGCATGGCTTTCCATCATGGCTCATGGACAGTACACATGGTCGAACAATGTCAGGCATAACATGTCATCATCGCCCTTGGGCAGCACATACGGTTGAGCGAAATTGGGCCTGGCATGCCTACGTAGCCCTTTGACAATACACATGGTCGGAGGACGTTGTGCGTGGCATGTCATTATAGCCCTTAGACATTAGTCACATTTGAACGACATTGGGTGTGACATGTCATCATAGCCCTTGGACAGCACACACGCTCGATCGACCTCGAACGTGGCATGCCATCATCACCCTTGGACTGCACACATAGACAGATGATGTCGGGTGTGGCATGCCATCATCGCTTTTGGTAAGTACACACATGAGGACGACGTCGAACGTAGCATGCCATCATGTCCCGTGGACAACATACACGGTCAGATGACATCAGGTGTTGCATGCCATTGTCTCTCTTAGACTGCACACACGATCGGGCAACGTTGAGCGTGGCATGCCTGAGTAGCCCTTGGACAACACACACGGTCAGACAATTTTGGGAACGGCATACAGCATAGCCCTTGGACTGGACACACGGTCTGACAAAGTCGGGCATCACATTTCATCATATCCCTTGGACGACTCACATAGTTTTAAAAAGTCGGGTATGACATGCCATCATCGCCCTTGGACTGTACACACGGATGGACGTTGTCAGGCATGGCATGCCATAATGGCACTTAGACTGAGCACACGGTCGGACGACGTCGGGCGTGGCATGCCATCATTGATCTTGGATACCACACACGATCGGACAATGTTAGGCATGGCCTGCCATCATAGCCCTTGGACAACACATACGATCAGACGACGTTGGGAGTGTCATGCCTGTGTTGCACTTTCATAGCACACATAGTCGCAAGACGTCTGGCATGGCATGCCATCATCGCCCTTTTACCGTAAAAATGAATGAACGAAATAGGGCATGGCATTCCATATCACCCTTGGACAACACAAAGGTCCGACTAATATGGCTGTTTGATGCCCGCTTAGCCCATGGATAGCACACACAGTCGGACAACGGTAGGCATTACATGGCATCAAAGTCCGTGGACACCAGAACGGTCGGACAACGTTGGGTGTGACATGCCATCTTGACCCTTGGACAGGACACATTGTCGGACAACGCCCGGTGTGGCATGCCTTTCTAAACCATAGACTACACACACAAAAGGACGATGTTGTGCGTGGCATACAATTATTGCGTTTGAAATGCACACACGGTTGGACAACGTCGGGCGTGGTATGCCATTATGGCCCTTTGAAAGCACACACATTCGGATGAGGTCGGACATGGCATGCCATCATAGCCCTTGGACAACACACATGGTTGGACGATGTTGGGCGTGGTATGTCATCAGAGCCCTTGAACTACATACACGGTCGGTCGACGTCGGGCGTGACATGCTATCATTTCCCATTGATTACACATAAAGACGAATGACGACATGCGTACCATGCAATCACAACCTTTGGAAAGCATACTAGGTAAGACGACGTCGGGATTTGCATGCCATCATCGCTCTTGTAATGCACACACGAATGACTAATGTCAGGCATGGCATTCCATCATCACCCATGGACAGTAAACATGGTAGGCAAATTTTGGGCGTAGCATGCCATCATAAACCTTGGACAGCACACTTGGTCGCAAGATGTCGTGTGTGGCAGGCCATCATAGCCCTTGGACAACACTAATAGTTGAACGACTTTGGGCATGGAATGTCACCATATCCCTGGGGCAGTTTACATGGTCGATCGACCTCAGAAGTGGCATGCAATCATCGCCCTTCGACTGCACACATAGACAGGCGATGTTAGATGTGGCATGCCATCATCGCTTTTGGAAAGCACACACACTCGAACGACATCGGGCGTGGCATGAAATCTTGACCTATGAAAAGGACACACAGTCGGACAACGTTGGGTGTGTCATGCTTTTCTATCCCTTAGACTGCACACACAGATAAACGATGTTAGCATGGCATGAAATCATTGTCATTGGCAAGTACACACGATCGAACGACGTCGGGCGTGGTATTCTATCATGGACCTTAGAAAGAACACATGATAGGATGACGTCGAGCGTGACTTGCCATCATAACTCTTGGACAACATATACCGTTGGACCACGTTAGGCGTGACATCTCATCATAGCCATTAAACAACACATACGGTCGGTCGACGTCGGGATGGAATACTAGCATTTCCCTCTAACTGCACACAGAGATGGATGACGTCAGGCTTGGCACGCCATCATCACCTTTGGACAGCACACAGTGTCGGACGACGTCGGGTTGACATGCCATCATCTTCTTTGGACAGCACACATGCTTAAGCGAAGTGAAGCGTGGCATACCCGCGTAACCCTTTGACAACACACACAGTCGAACAATGATAGGTGTGGCATGCCATCATAGCCCATGGAAAGCACACGATCAGTCGACGTTGGGCGTGGCATGCCATCATCGTCGTTTGACTGCACACTCAGATGGATGATGTTGGGCGTGTCATGCCATCATCTCCCTTGCACTGCCCACACGGTCAGATAACTTTGAGCGTGGCACGCGATCGTTGCCCTTAGGCTGTACACAAAGACGGATAACGCCGTGGTGGAATGCAATAATCTCCCTTAAACACCACATAAGGTTTGACGACGTAGGTGTTCACAAGCAACCAATGCCCTTGGACAATATACATGGCCACACAATGTCGACCATGGCATTTCATCATAGCCATTGGATAAGACACATGGTCAAATGACGTCGGTCATGGAATGCCATCATCGCCCTTGTATTGCGCAAACAAATGAACAATGTCGGGCGTGGCATAAGATCATCGTCCTTGGACAGCACAAATGGCCGGACTACATCGAGCATGGCATGACATCATCGCCTTTTGATAGCACACACGATCAGAGGACATCGGTCATTGCATGCCATCATTGTCTTTGAACTGTACACAAAAACAGATGATGTTGGTCGTGGCATGCCATCAAAGACCTTGGACAACACACACGGTCAGACAATTTTGGGTGTTGCATGACATCATAGCCCTTAAGAAGCATAAAAAGTCAGACGACATTGGGCAATGCATGCTTTTATAGCCCTTAGACAGGACACACGGACAGAAAAAGTCAGTCGTTTCATGCGCGTAGAACTTGGACGAAACAAAAGGTCGGACGACTCAATTGTTACATTCCATAAAATCCTTTAAACAATACACACGGTGGGATGACGTCGGGCGTGGCTGACATCATGTTCCTTGGACAGGACACACGGTCAGACGATATCAGGCGTGGCATGTAATTCTAGCTCTTGAATAGCACACACGGTCGAATGACGTTGAACATGGAATCCTACCATGGCTGTTGGACAGTACATACGTTCATAAAATGTCGGCTGTGGCATTACATCATAGCCGTTGGAAAGTACACTCGGTCGGGATGAAGTCGGATGTGGTATGCAATCATAGTTCTTAGACAACACACAAGGTCGGACGACATCAAGCGTGGCATGCATGCATAGCCATTTGACAACACACACTGTCGGACAACGTCGGACGTGGCATGCAATCATAGCCCTTGAAAAGAAAACACGGTCAAATGATATCTTGCGTTGCATATCATCATAGCCATTGGACAAAACACACGGTTAAAAGCAACCGGTCGTGGCATGCCAGCATTACCCTTTGACTACACACATGAATAAACAATATAAAGAGCGACATGCCATCATCGCCTTTGGAAAGCACACATGCTCGAACTTAGTCGAGCGTGGCATGCCATCATCTTTCTTGGATATCATTAACAGTCGAACGAAGTCAGGACGTGTCATGCCCGCGTATTTCGTGGAAAGCTCACATAGTCGTACTACGTCAAGCGTGGCATGCCATCATTGCCCTGCGATAGGACACACGTTTGGACGATATCGGGCGTGGCATGCCATCATCGCCGTTGTATTGCACACAAACTCAGATGACATCTGGCTTTGCATTCCATCATAGACCTTTGAAAACGCACGGTCGGACGAAATCGGGTGACCCATTCCATCATTGCCCTTTGACAAAACACACTATCGAACGACGTCGGGAGTGGCATGACATCATAGCCCTTGGACAACACACAAGATAGGACGACATTGGGCGTGGCAGGTCATCATAGATCTTGGACAACACACACAGTTGGACGACATCGGGCATGGTATGACATCATAAACCAGACAAAGAACACACGGTCCGACAAAGTCAGGCGTGGCATGCAATCATGGCCCTTGAACAGCACACACCGTCGGATGATGTCTGGCTTTGAATGCCATCATCCCCCTTGCACTACACATACAAATGGAGTATGTCGAGTGTGACAAGTAATCATCTCCCTGGACAACACATACGGTCGAACGAAATCAGGCATGGAATATCGCCATTGCCCTTTGACAAGACACACGGTCAGATTACGTCGAACGTGACATGTAATCATTGCATGTTGAAAGCACACACGGTCGGATGACATCGGTTGTGGCATGTCATCATCTCCCTTGTAATGCAAACACACGGATGAAGTTTGGCATGGCATGCAATCATAGCCCTTGGATACCACACACAGTCGGATAACATCAGGCGTAGCTTGATATCATGGCCTTGGACATCACAAACAGTAAGACGACGTCACGCCTTGCAGGAAATCATGGACCTTGGACACTATACACGGTCGGACGAAGTCTAGTGTGGCATGCTCAGGTAGCCAATGGATAGCACACACTGTCAGACGACGTCAGCCATGGCATGCCATAATAGCTCTTGGACAGAACACACGATCGGACAATGTCGGGCGTGGCATGTCAT
The DNA here is from genome assembly GCF_036512215.1 of Solanum lycopersicum. NCBI lineage: Eukaryota > Viridiplantae > Streptophyta > Magnoliopsida > Solanales > Solanaceae > Solanum > Solanum lycopersicum. The sequence goes on along the minus strand of NC_090801.1, from coordinate 25,541,254 downwards.
CATAGCCATTGGATACATATTGTCGGACGATATCGGTGGTATCATGCCATCTTCGCTCTTGTATAACACACACGAATGAAATATTTCGGGCATGGTACTCCATCATCTCCCTTGGACAGTACACATGGTCATAAAACGTCAAGAGTGGCATGCCATCATCACTTTTGGACAGCACAAATAGTCGAACGAAGTCAGGCATGGCAAGGCTGCGTTGCCTTTGGACATAATATACGGTCAGACGACGTCAAGCGTGGCAAGACATCATAGACCTTGGACAACACACACGGTTCAATGACATATAGTGTGGCATGTCGTCACAGCCCTTGGATACAACACACAATCGGTCGACCTCAGACGTGGCATGCCATCACCGTTCTTGAAAAGCACACACGGTCAAGTGACGTCGAGCGTATTATACCATCATCGCCCTTGGACTGCACACACAGTCACATAACATCGGGCGTAGAATGCAAGAGTATCCCATGGATAGCACACACGGTTTGACGGTGTTGGGTGTGGCATTCTATCATCTTTTTTGGAATGCACGCATAGATGGACGATGTCGGGCGTGGCATGCCATCATCGCCTTTGGAAAGCACACACGGTAAAATGACGTCGGTTCTGGCATGCCATCATTGCCCTTGGACTGCACACACACATGGATGATGTTGGGCCTGGCATTCTATAATCCCCTTTGGAAAGCACACACGGTCAGACGATGTTGGGTGTGGCATACCATCGCCCTTGTACTGCACATACGTTTGGACGATGTCGGGCGTGGATAGCCAAAGTATCCCTTGTACAGCACACACACTTAGACGATGTCGGGCGTGGCATGCCATCTTCGCCCTTGGTCTGCACACGCAGTCAGATGATGTTGGGCGTAGCATGCCATCATAGACCTTGGAAAACACATCTGGTAGGATGATAGAGGGTGTGTCTTGCCATTATGGCCCTTGGACTGCATGCATGGTCGGATAATGTCGGACGTGGCATGCCATTACTGCCGTTGAACTCCACACACAAATGGAATATGTCAGGCTTTTTATGCCATCATCTCCTTTAGAAAGCACATACTGTCTCCTTTAGAAAGAACATACTGCATGATGATGTCGTGTGTGGCATGCTATCATCGCCTTTGCATTCACACATGGTCGAACGATGTTGGGCGTGGAATGCCAGAGTATCCCTTGGACAGCACACACGGTCGAACAACATCGCGCGTGGCATGTCATCATAGCCATTGGTAAACACATATTGTCGGCCGACATTAGTCATGGCATGCCATCATAACTCTTTTACTACATACAAGGTCGGACGACATAGGGCATGGTTTACTATTATTGCCCTTGGATAGCACGCACGGTCGGACGACGTTGGGAATCGTATGACATCATAGACCTTGGATAACACACACGCTAAGACTACGTCAGGCGTGGTACTCCATCATCGCTCTTGGAAAGCACAAACGTTCAAATGAAGTCAAGCATGGCATGCCCACGTAGCCCTTGGAAACCACACACGTTCGAACGAAGTCAAGCTTGGCATACCCACGTAGCCTTTGGAAACCACACACCATTGGATAACGTCGGGCGTGGCATGCCATCATAGCCCTTGGATAACACAGACGATTGGAAGCTATTTGGTGTGGCATGTAATCATAGCTCTTGAACAGCACATACGATCTGTTGACATCGGGCGTGGCATTCCATCACTTCTCTTGGACTGCACACATGGTTGGATGAGATCGGGATTGGCATGCAACCATTGCACTATGACAGTGCAAACAATAGGACAATGTCGGGTGTGGCATGCCATTATATATCTAGGACAACACACACGATAGGATGACATTGGGCGTGTCCTATAATTATAGCCCTTGAACAGCACACACGGTCGGACGGTATCGGGCATTGCATGCCATCATGGCCCTTGGACTGTACAAACGGTCAGACCATGTCGAGCGTGGAATACCCACGTAGCCATTGGACACCGCACATGATCGGACTACGTTGGGCGTGGAATGCCATTATCTCTCTTTAAAAGAACACACTGTCGAACATAGTCAAGCTTGGCATGCCCACTAGCCCTTGGAAACCACACACGGTCGAACGACGTCGGGCGTGAAATGCAATCATAGCTCTTGAATAACACAGAGAGTTGGAAGACCTTAGGCATGGCATGTCATCATAGCTCTTGAACAACCCACACGATCGGTTGACACCGGGCGTGGCATGCCATCATTGCCCTTGGACAGCACAAAAAGACGGACGATGTTAGGCGTCGCATGGCATCATTCCATAACGAAAACATACACGGTCCGATGAGGTTGGGCTTGGCATGCAATTATGGCACTTGGATAGTATAAAAGATCGGACAATGTCTGGCGTGGCATGCCATCATAGCGCTAAGACAACACATACGATTGGACAACATTGGGCGTAGCCTGCCATCATAGCCCTTGGATAGAACACATGGTCAGATGACGTCGGGCGTGGCATGCCATCGTGGCCCTTGGACAGGACACACGATCCGATGATATTGTGAGTGGCATGCCATCATAGCCCTTGGACAGCACACACAGTTGATCGACCTCGGACGTGGCATTCCATCATTACCCTTGGACTGCACACATAGACAGATGATGTCAGGTGTGGCATGCCATCTTCGCCTTTGGAAAGCACACACATGACAACGACGTTGGACGTGGCATGACATCATGGTCTTTAGACATCATACACGGTCAAACGACGTAGGTTGTGGCATGCCATTATTGCGCTTAGACTGCACACACAATCGGGCAACGTTGAGCATTGAATGCCTAAGTAGCCCTCGGACAGCACACAAGGTCAGACGACGTCAGGCATGACATGTCATCATATTTCTTGGACGACAAACACGATCGAACGAAGTTGGGTATGACATTCCATCATTGCCCTTGGACTGCACACATTGATGGACGATGTCAGGCAAGGGAATCCATCATGTTCCTTGGACTGAACACACGGTCGAACGACATCTGGCATGGCATGCCATCATTGCTCTTTAATAGGACACATGGTCAGATGACGTCGAACAAGGCATGCCCGTGAAGCTTTTGGACAACACACATGGTCGTACAATGTAGATCATGGCATGCAATCATTGTCCTTGGACAACATACATGGTGATAAGTTGTTGGGCGTTGAATTCGATCATTACCCTTGAACTTCACACAAGAACGAGAAAGGTTTGGCGTGGTATGCCATCATCGCCCTTGGACAACACATACGATCGGTGAAATCAGGCGTGGCATTCAATAATTGCCCATTAAAAAGTCACAACGTCAGAGAACGTTAGGTGTGGCATTCAATCATAGCCCTTGGACAACACACACAATTGGATTACTTCGGGTGTGGCAGGTCATCATAGCCCTAAGAGAGCACACACGGTCGGACGACGTCGGGCATGTCATGCCATCATTCTCCTTGTACTACACACACACATGGACGATGTCGCACGTGGTGTGCCATCATAGCCCTATGACAACACCAACGACCGAACGACATTGGGTGCAACTTGATATCATAGACCTTGGAATTCACACATTGTTGGACATCGGGCGTGGCATGCAATCATAGCCCTAGGATAGCACAATTGATCGGACGAGACATCGGGTGTGGCATGCAATCATAGCCCTCTGACAGCACACTCGGTCGATCGAACTCGGATGTGGCATGTCCGCGTAGCCATTAGATAACACACAATGTAGGACGACGTCGGGCGTGGAATGCAATCATAGACTTTGGACAGCACACACGATCAGATGACGTCGAAGGAGACACGTTATCATAGAAATTGGAAAACACATAATGTCGGACGATGTCGGTTGTGGCAATGTCGTCATCTCTTTTGTATTACACACACGAATGAACAATGTCGGGCGTGGCATTCCATTATCGCCATTGGATTGTAAACATGGTAAGACAACATCGAGCGTGGCAGGTCATCATATCTCTTGGACAAAACACACAATCGAACATCATCGGGGGTGGCATGACATCATAGACCATGAAAAGCACACACGGTCAAACGGATTCGGGCGTGGCATGCCATCATACCCCTTGAATAGCACACACGGTCGGATAATGTCGGGTGTTGAATTCCATCATCCCCCTTGCAATTAACACACAAACGGATTATGTTGGGTGTGGAATGTCATCATCGCCTTTGGACAACACATACGGTTGGACAAATCGAGCATGGAATTTTGTCATTGCCATTTGAAAAGACACACAATCCGACAATGTCAGGCATGTCATGTTATCATCGCCCTTTGACATCATAGACGGTAGAATGATGTAGGGCGTGGAAACCATCATCTCCCATGTACTACACAAACACTGACGAAGTTACGCGTTGCATGAAATTATAACCCTTGGACAACAAACGTAGTCGGATAACATCAACCATAGCATGACATCATGGACCTTGGACATCACACAAAGACGGATCACATCGGGTCTTGCATGCAATCATGGACCTTGGACAACACACACTGTCAAACGACGTCGGGCGTGGCATGCCATCATAGCATTTGGACACAACACACACGGTTGAACATAGTTTTAAGTGGCATGCCAGTATAGCCCTTCGACAATACACACGATTGGACGACGTTGTGCGTGGCATGAAATCATAGCCCTTGGACAGCATACACGGTCGATCGACCTCGGAAGTGGCATGCCATCATGACCCTTGGATGGCAACATAGAAAGATTAGGTCGGGTGAGGCATGCCGTCATCACCTTTGAAAGCACACACATAAGAACGACGTCAGACGTGGCATGACATCATGGCGCTTGGACAACATACACGGTCAGACAACGTCGGGTGTGGCATGCCATTATCGCCCTTCGACTTCACACACTATCGGGCAACGTTGAGCGTGTCATGCCTGAGTAGACCTTGGACAGCACACAAGAACGTAGGACGACGGGCACGACTTCCATTAGAGCCCTTGGATAGCAACACTGTCGACGACGTCGGGCATGTCATGTCATCATATACATTAGATGACACACACGGTCGAACAAAGTCTGGTATGACATGCCATCATCGCTCTTGGTCTGCACACACAGATGGGTGATGTCAAGCATTGCATGCCATCAAGGTCCTTGGATGGAATACACGGTCGAGCGACATTGGGTGTAGCATGCCATCGTTTCTCTAAGAAAGCACACACGATCGGAAAACATCGGGCGTGGATGGCCATCATAATACTTGGACAACACATACGATCGGACGACGTTGGGAGTGGCATGCTTGCGTTGCACACTCACTACACACATAGTCGAACGACATCGCGCATGGCATGCCATAATCACTTTTTTACTGCACACACAAATGGAAAAAATTGGGCATGGCATGCCATATCGCCCTTGGAAAACACAAAGGTCGAAGGCAGACAGGCGTTTCATGCCCGCGTAGACTTTGGACAACACACACGGTCAGACGACGGTGGGCATGACATGCCATCAAAGTCCTTAGACAACACAAACAGTCTTACTACATCGGGCATGGCTTGCTATCATAACCCTTGTAGAGGAAACATAGTAAGACAACGTCTGCTGTGGCATGCCTTTCTAGCCCTTAGACTGCACACACACAAGGACGATGTTGGGCAAGGAATGCTATCATTTCCATTGAAAAACACACACGGTTGGATGATGTCGGGCATGGTATGCCATCATAGCCCTTGGAAAGCAAAAACAGTCGGATAACGTAGGGCGTGACATGCCATCATAGCCCTTGGACAACACACAAGGTTTTATAATGTTAGGCGTGGCATGTTATCATAGCCCTTGATCAATACACACGGTAGGTCGCTGAATGGCGTCACATGATATCAATACCCATAAACTGCACACAGAGACGAATGACGTCACGCGTGCCATACAATTATCACCTTTAGAAAGCACACAGGGTAAGATGACGTAAGGCTAGTAATGGTATCAGCACTCTTGTAATGAACACACGAATGAATAATGTCGGTCGTGGCATTCCATCATCGCCCGTGAATAGTACACATGGTTGGGAAACGTTGATCGTGGCATGACATGATTGCCCTTCGACAACACACACGGTCGGACAACATCGTGCGTCACATGCCATCATAGACCTTGGACAACACTCACAGTTGAACGACTTTAGGCATGGCATGTCAGCATAGCCCTGGGATAGCACACACAGTCGATCAACCTCTGGCGTGGGATGCCATCATCGCCTTTGGAAAGCACACACAGTTAAGTGACGTCGGGCATGGCATGCTATCATGGCCCTTAGACATCACATACAGTCAGACGTTGTCGGGTGTGGCATGTCATTATCGCTCTTAGACTTCACACACAGTCGGGAAACGTCGGGCGTGTCCTGCCAAATTAGACCTTGGACAGCGCACACGGTTGGATGACGTCTTGTGTTGCTTACATCATAGCCCTTGGGTAGCATACATAGTCGGATGACGTCGGGCATGGCATGCCATTACATCCCTTCGACAACACACACGGTTGGACGAAGTCGCGTATGGCATGCGATCATTGCCCTAAGACTACACACACGGACTGATGATGTTTGGCATGACATGTAGTCATGGTACTTAATTACACAGTTGGACGACGTCAGGCAAGGCAAACAATCTTTGCCTTTGGACAGTACACAATATCAGATGACGTCGGGCGTGGAATGCCTTGACAGCCATGGACTTCACACACGACCAGACGATGTCGGTCGTGGCCTGCTATCATATCCCTTGGATAGCACACACCATCGGACAACTTCAGGCGTGGCATGCCTGTGTATTCCTTTGCACAACACACAAATTCCAATGACATCAGGCGTGGAATGCCATCATTGCTCTTTTAGCACACACACAAACGGACAAAATTTGGCATGGCATGCCATTATCGCCTTCGACATCACAAAGGTCGGATAAAGTTGGGCATTGCATGCCCACGTAGCCCTTGCATAGCTGTCTCTCGGATGACAGCAAGCGTGACATGCCATTAATGTCCTTGGAAAACACAAACGGTCGGCCGACATCGGGCGTGACATGCCATCATGACCTTTGGTCAGGACACACAGTTGGACAATGTCGGGTGTGTCATGTTTTTCTATCCCTTAGACTTCACACACACACGGACGATGTTTGCATTGCATGCCATCATAGCCATTGGAAAGCACACATGATCGAACGACATCGGGCGTGGTATACCATCACAGACCTTGGAAAGCACACACGGTTGGATAATGTCGGGCGTGGCATGCCATCATAGCCTTTGGACAACACACATTGTTTGACCACATTAGACGTGGCATGTCATCATAGCCCTTAAAAAACACTCACGTATGTCGACGTCGAGCGTGGCATACTATCATTGCCCTCTGACTGCACAGAGAGACGAATGACGTCAGGCGTGGAATGCCATCATTACCTTTGGAAAGCACACAGGGTCGGACGACATCGGCGTTACATGCCATCATCATCTTTGGAAAGCAAAGTCGGACGTGGCATACTCGCGTAACCCTTTGACAGCACAAATGATCAAAAAATTGTGAATGTGGCAAGCCATCATAGCCCTTGGATAGCACGCGGTTTGTTGATGTTGGGTGTGGTATGCTATCTTCGCCATTTGAATGAATACACAGACGGACCATGTTAGTCGTGGCATGCCATCATCTCCTTTTGAAAGCACACATGGTCGGATGATGTAGAGCGTGGCATGCCATCATGGCCCTTGGACAGGGCACACAAACGGATGACGTCCGGCATGTCATGCCATCATCGCCCTTGCACTACCCAGATGGTTGGGCGACTTTGAGCATGGCATGTGATTGTTACCCATGGATTGCACACAAATACGGACAACGTCCGTCATGGAATGCCATAATCTCCTTTAAACACCACACAAGGTAAGACGACGTCCGTGTTCGCATGCAACAAAGGCTCTTGGACAATACACACAGTCACATGACGTCGAGAATGGCATTTCCTCATAGCAATTGGATAATACACATGGTCGAACGATGTCAGTTGTGGAATGCCATCATCTCCCTTGTACTGCACACACAAATTAACAATGTCGGGCGTGGCATGCGATCATTGCCCTTAGACAGCATAAACAGTCGGACGATATCAGGTGTGTCATGCAATCATGGCCATTGGATAGGACACACGGTTGGACAACATCAGGTGTGGCATGCCATCATTGCACTTGTATTGCACACAAACATGGATGAAATCTGGCGTTGCATGCCATCATAAACCTTGGACAACACACACAATCGGACGAAATCGTGTGTGACATACCATGATTGTCCTTTGACAAGACACACTATCGAACGACATCGAGCGTGGCATCACATAATAGACCTTGGACATTATACAAGATTTGACAACATTGCGCATGGCAGGTCATCATAGCTCTTGGACAACACACACAGTAAGATATCATCAGGGGTGGCATGACATCATAGACCATGCAAAGCACACACGGTCAGACAAAGTCACGCATGGCATGCCATCATAGCCCTTGAACAACACACACAGTCGGATAATGTCGGGTATTAAATTCCACCATCCCTCTTACACTTCACACACAAACGGATTATATTAGGTGTGGAATGTCATCATCGCCTTTGGACAACACATATGGTCGGACAAATCGAGCATGGAATTTAGTCATTGCCCTTTGACAAGAAATACAGTCAGAGGATATCAGGCATGAAATGTTATCATCGCCCTTTGACAGCATACACGGTCAAACGACATCGGGCGTTGAAACCATCATCGCCTATGTACTACACACACACAGACGAAGATGCGCGTTTCATGAAATTATAGCCCTTGGACAACAAACACGGTCGGATAACATCAAGCGTAGCTGCATATGATGGACCTTGGGCATCACACAAAGTCGGATGACATTGGGTCTTGCATGCAATCATGGACCTTGGACAACACACACTTTCAGACGAAGTCGAGCTTGGCATTCTCACATAGCCAATGCACAACACAAACTGTAAGACGACGTAGGGCGTGGCATGCCATCATAGCATTTGGACACAATACACGGTCGAACAATGTTTGGCGTTGGATTTTATTATAGCCATTAGACAGCACATAATGTCAGACGATATCGGTCGTGACATGCCATCATCTCTCTTGTATAGCACATACGAATGAAATATTTTGGGCGTGTCACTCCATCATCGCTCTTGGATAGTACACATGGTCAGATAACATTGAGCGTGGCATGCCATCATCGCCTTTAGACAACACACACAGTCGAACGAAGTCGGGCATGGAATGCCTGCGTAGCCTTTGGATTGCATTCACGCTCAGACGACGTCGGGCATGACATGCCATTATGTCTCTTGGAAAACCTACACGACCAGACAAAATCGATTGTTGCATGACCACGTACCCTTTCGACAACTCACACAGTCGGACGACTCGGTCGTGACATGTCATCAAAGCCTTTGGACAACACAAAAGGTCGGACGACATCGAACATGGAATCCTACCAAAACCATGGGATAGCACATACGGTCGTACGACGTCGTCCATGGCATGACATTATAGCCCTTGGAAAGTACACATGGTGGGGATAAAGTCGGGCGTGGCATGCCATCATGGCCCTTGGACAACACACACGGTCGGACGACTTCAAGTGTGGCATGCTCACGTGTGCAATGGACAGCACAGACTGTCAGGCGACGTCGGGCGTGGTATGCCATCATAGATCTTGGACAACACACACGGTCCGACAACGTCGAGCGTGGCATGTCATCATAGCCTGTTGACAAACACATATGTAGGACGATATCGGTCGTGACATGCCATCATCGCTCTTGTACTGCACACACAAATCAAAAATTTTGGGCTTGGCACTCCATCATCGTACATTGACACTACACAAGGTCGGACAATATAGGGCGTGGCATGCTATAATCGCCTTTGGAAATCACACATGGTCAAACAATGTCGGGCATGACATGCTTCCGTAGCCCTTGGACAGCACATACAATCGGTCGACCTCATACGTGGCCCGCCATCATCCCCCTTTGACTGCACACATGGTCGAATGACGTCGGGCGTAGAATGCTAGAGTAGCCCTTGCACAGCAAAAAGGTAGGACGACATCGGGCATGGCATTCCATCATCTCCCTTGGACAACACACACAGATGGACGATGTTGGGAGTGGCATGCCATCATTCCCTTTGGAAAGCACACACGGTAAGACGACGTCGGGCGTGGCATGCAATCATTACCCTTAAACTTCACACACAGATGGACGATGTTGGGCCTGACATTCCATCATAGCCTTTGGAAAGCACACAAGGTCAGACGACGTCGGGCGTGGGATGCCATCATTGCCCTTAGACTGCACATGCAGTTGGACGTCGTTATGCATAGCATGCCATCATAGACCTTGGAAAACACATATGGTCGGACAACAAAGGGTGTGTCTTGCTTTTATGTCCCTTGGACCACATTCACGGTCGGCCAATGTCGGACGTGGCATGATATCATCATTCTAGGACTCCACACACAAATGGATTATGTCGGGCGTGGAATGCCATCATCACCTTTAGAAAGCACATATTGTATGATGATATTGGGCGTGGCATGCAATTATCGCCCTTGGACAGCACACATAGTTGGACGATGTCGGGCATGTAATACCAGAGTAGCCCTTTGACAGAACACATGGTTGAACAACGTCGCGCTTTCCATGTCATCATAGTCATTCGAGAACACATAACGTCGGATGACATCAGTCTTGGCATGCCATTATAACTCTTGTACTGCACACAAGAATGAACTATGTCGGGCGTGGCATTCCATCATCTCCCTTGGACTGCACAAACCAATGGATGATGTCGGGCGTGGCTTGTCCTAATCGCCTTTGGAAAACACAAATAGTCGAACGACGTCGGGCGTGGCATGCCTGCGTAGCCCTTGAACAACACACACGGTCAAACGATGTCGGGCGTGGCATGCCATCATTGCCCTTGGACAGCGCACACGGTTTAATGACGTTAAGCGTGGCAAGTCATCATAGTCCTTGGATAGCAAACACAATCGGTCGACCTCGGACGTGGCATGGCATCATTGCCATTGCCCTTGGACTACACACAGATGGACGATGTCAGGCATGGAATTCCATCATTGCTTTTGGAAAGCACGCACGGTCAAATGATGATGGGTGTCGCATGACATCATCGCCCTTTGACTGCACACACACGGTCGGGCGACGTCGGGAGTCGAATGCAAGAGTAGCCTTGGAGAACACACACGGTTGGACGATATCCGGCATGGCATGCCGTGTAGCTGTTTGACAACACATATTGTCAAACGATGTCAGGCGTGGCATGCCATTATCGCCCTTGGACACCGCAAACTATTTCACTACGTCGGGCGTGGCAAGCCATCATCGCTCTTCGAAAGCAAAAACGGTCAAACATAGTCATGCTTGGCATGCCATGTAGCCCTTGGAAATGACAAACGGTCGAATGATGTCGGACGTGGAATGCCATCCTATCCCTTGAATAACACAGACAGTTGGATGATTTTGGGCATGGCATGTCATCATAGCTCTTGAACAAAACATACGTTCGATTGACGTCGGGCGTAGCATGCTATCATTGCCCTTGAACTTCACACACGAACAAGCAATGTTTGGCGTGGTATGCAATCATCGCCCTTGGACAACATAGACGATCGATGAAATAAGGCGTTGCATTCAATAATTTCTCATTGAAAATATACAACGTCAAAGCACGTTAGGCGTGGAATGCTATCATAGCCCTTGGACAACATACACAATTGGACGACTTCGGGTGTGGCAGGTCATCATAACCCTAAGAGAGAAAACACAGTCAGACGATGTCGGGCATGTCATGCCATCTTTAACCTTGTACTACACACACACATGGATGATGTCGTACGTTGTGTACCATCATATCCCTTTGAAAACACACCCGGCCGGACGACATCGGAAGCAACTTGATAACATGGACCTTGGAATTCACAAACAGTTGGACATCGGGCGTGGCATGCCATCCTAGCCCTTGCACAGCACAAATGATTAGACTACATCGAGTGTGGCATGCAATCATAGCCCTTTGACAGCACACACGGTCGATCGAACTCGGATGTGGCATGCTCGCGTAGCCATTAGATAACACACAATGTAGGACGACATCAGCCGTGGAATGCAATCATAGACTATGGACAGCACACATGATCATATGACGTCACGCGAGGCACGTCATCATAGCAATTGGACAACACATAATGTCGGACGACGTCGGTTGTGGCAATGCCATCATCTCTTTTGTATTACACACACGAATGAACAATGTCGGTCGTGGCATTCCATTATCGCCCATGGATTGTACACATGGTAAAACAACATCGGGCGTGGCAGGTCATCATAGCTCTTGGACAACACACACAGTCGGACAGCGTCGGGCATGGCTAAACATCATAGCCCTTGGAAAGCATAAATGGTTGAACAACTTCAAGCGTGGCATGATATCATGGTCCTAGGACAGTACATACGGTTTAATGATGCTGGGCATTGAACGCCATAATCTCCCTTGCACTGCACAAACGAACAGATTATGTCAGGTTTGGCATGCAATTATCGCCCTTGGACTACACATACGGTTAGACAAAATTGGTCGTGGTATTTCACCATTGCCTTTGACAAGACACACGTTCAGACGATTTTGGGTGTGGCATGCCATCATAGCTCTTGGACTGCACACACAATTGAAGAACTTCAAGCGTGGTAGGTATTCATAGCTATCATTGCCCTTGTACTGCACACAAATACGGATGACGTCGGGTGTGACATTCCATAATCTCCCTTAAACACCACACAAGGTTAGACGATGTCGGTGTTTGCATGCAATAATGTCCCTTGGACAATACACACAGTCACATGACGTCGAGCATCGCATTTCATCATAGCAATTGGATAATACACATGGTCGAACGACGTCGGTTGTTGAATGCCCTCATCTCCGTTGTTCATCACACACAAAGGAACAATGTTGGGTGTGGCATGCGATCATCGCCCTTGGACAGCACAAACGGTCGGACTACGTCGGACGACGTCAGGACTTCTCATGCCCGTGTATTCCTTGGAAAGCTCACACGATCGAACGACGTCAAGCGTGGCATGCCATCATGGCCGTTGGATAGAACACACGGTTGGACGACATTAGGTGTGGCATGCCATCATTGCCCTTGTATTGCAGACAAACACGGACAACATATGGCGTTGCATGCCATCATTGACCTTGGACAACACACACGGTCAGACGAAATCGTGTGTGAGATGCCATCATTGTCCTTTGAAAAGACACACTATCAAACGACGTCGAGCGTGGCATTCCATCATATCCCTGGGACATCACACAAGATTGGACGACTTTGGTCATTGCAGGTCATCATAACTCTTGGACAGTAAACATAGTCGGACAACATCGGGCGTGGCATGACATCATAGACCATGCAAAGCACACAAGGTAAGACGAAGTTGGGTATCACATTCAATCATCGCCCTTGGACTGCACACACAGTTGGACGATGTCAGGCATGGCATTCCATCATGTTCCTTGGACTGAATACACGATCGGACGATATCGGGCATGGCATGGAATCATTAATCTTTGGATAGGACACACGGTTGGATGACATCGGGCATGGAATGCCATCATCGCCTTTGTATTGCACAAAAACACGGACGATTTCTGGCATTGCATGCCATCATAGACCTTGGACAACACACATGGTCAGACGAAATTGGGTGTGACATTCCATCATTGCCCATTGAGAAGACACACTATCGAATGACGTCTGGAGTGGCATGCAATCATAACCCTTGGACAACACACAAGATTGGATGAAGTTGGGCATGGGAAGTCATCATAGCTCTTGGAAAACACACACAGTCGGACGGCATTGGGAATGGTCTGACATCATAGACCATGCAAAGCACACACGGTCCGACGAAATCAGCCGTGGCATGCCATCATTGACCTTGAACAGCACACACGGTCGGATGATGTCGGGCGTTCAATGCCATCATCCACCTTGAACTTCACACACAAAAGGAATATGTCGAGTGTGACATGTCATCATCGCCCTTGGAAAACACATAGGGTCAGATGAAATTGGGCGTGGAATACCGTCATTGCCCATTGATAAGAGACACGGTCAGATTACGTCAGACGTGGCATGTCATCATCGCCTCAAGAAAGCACACACGGTCGAACGATGTCGGGTGTTGCATGTAATCATCTCCCTTGTATTGCACACACGCGGACGAAGTTGGTAATGGCATGCAATCATAGACCTTTGATACCACACACAGTCATATAACATCAGGCGTAGCTAGATATCATGGCCCTTGGACATCACAAAAAGTAGGAGGACGTAAGGCTTGGCATGTAATCTTGGACCTTGGACAACACACACGGTTGGACAAAGTATAGTGAGGCATGCTCGCGTATCCAATAAATAGCACACACTGTCAGACGACGTCTGGGGTGGCATGCCATCATAGCACTTGGACAGAACACCGGATCGCACAATGTCGGGCGTGGCATGTCATAATAGCCATTGGACAACACATAATGTCGGACAATATCGGTGGTGGCATGCGATCATCGCTCTTGTATAGCACACACGAATAAAATATTTCGGGCGTGGCACTCCATCATCTCCCTTGTACAGTACATTTGGTCGGACAACGTCGAGCGTGGCATGCCATCATCGCCTTTGGACAACACACATGGTCGAACAAAGTCATGCATGGTAAGCCTGCGTTGCCTTTGGACATAATATAGGGTCGTACGACATCGAGCGTGGCATGCCATCATAGCCCTTGGACAACACACACAGTTGAATGACATTAACTATGGAATGTCGTCATAAACCTTGGATAGAACACATAATCGCTCTTGGAAAAAACACATGGTCGAACGCAGTCAATCCTGGCATGCCCACGTAGCTCTTGGAAACCACACACGCTCGAACGACGTCGGGCGTGGAATGCCATCATAGCTCTTGAATAACATAGAGAGTTGGAAGACCTTAGGCATGACATGTCATTAAAGCTCTTGAACAACCCACACGATCGGATGATATGGGGCGTGGCAGGCCATCATTTCCCTTGAACAGCACACACAGATAGATGATTATAGGAGTGGCATGCCATCATCCCCTAAGGAAAATATACAAGGTCGGATGAGTTTAGGCTTGGCATGCAATCATAGACCTTGAAAGCGAACACAATCGAACAATATATTTTGTTGCATGTCCTCATAGCCATCGGACAACACACACGGTTAAAAGCCACTGGTCTTGGCATGCCAGGTTTGCCGTTGTACAACACACATGAATGAATAATATCGAGCTCGGCATGCCATCATCGCCCTTGGAAAGCACACATGTTCGAACATTGTAGAGCGTGGCATGACATCATTGCTCTTGGATATTATTAACGGTCGAACGAAGTTAGGTTGTGTCATTCCCGCATATTCGTTGGAAAGCTCACATAGTTAGACGACGTCAGGCATGGCATGCCATCATGACCCTTGGATAGGAAATACAGTTGGACGACATCGAGCATGGAATGCCATCATTGCCTTTGTATTGCACGGACAATTTCTGGCATTACTTGCCAAAATACACCTTGGACAACACACAGGGTTGGATGAAATTGGGTGTGACATTCCATCATTGCACATTGACAAGACATACTATCGAATGATGTCTGGAGTGGCATGCAATCATAACCCTTGGAAAACACACAAGATTGGACGAAGTTGGGCGTTGGAACTCATCATAGCTCTTGGATAACACACATAGTCGGACAGCATCGGGAATGTTCTGACATCATAGACCGTGCAAAGAACACATGGTCCGACGAAATTGGGTGTGGCATGACATCATGGACCTTAAACAGCACACACGGTCGGATGATGTCGGGCGTTCAATGCCATCATCCCCCTTGAACTTCACACACAAAAGGAGTATGTCGAGTGTGACATGTCATCATCGCCCCTGGAAAACATATAAGGTTGGATGAAATTGGGTGTGGAATACCAGCATTGACCTTTGACAAGAGACACGGTCAGATTACGTCAGACGTGGCATGTCATCATCGCCTCAGGAAAGCACACACGGTCGAACGATGTCGGGTGTTGCATGCCATCATCTCCCTTGTACTTCACACACACGGACGAAGTTGGTTATGGCATGCAACCATAGACCTTGGATACCACACACAGTCATATAAAATTAGGCGTAGCTTGATATCATGGCCTTTGGACATCACAAACAGTCAGAGGACGTAAGGCTTGGCATGTAATCTTAGACCTTTGACACTACACACGGTCAGACAAAGTCTAGTGTGGCATGCTCGCGTAGCAATTTAATAGCACACACTGTCAAACGACGTCTGGCGTGGCATGCCATCATAGCTCTTGGACAGAACACAGGATCGGACAATGTCGGGCGTGGCATGTCATCATAGCCATTGGACTACACATAATGTCGGACGATATAGGTGGTGGCATGCCATCATCGCTATTGTATAGCACACACGAATAAAATATTTCAGGCGTGGCACTCCATCATCTCCCTTGTACAGTACACATGGTCGGACAACGTCAAGCGTGGAATGCGATCATCGCCTTTGGAAAGAACTCATGGTCGAACAAAGTCATGCATGGCAAGACTGCATTTTCTTTGGACATAATATAGGGTCGTACGACATTGAGCATGGCATGCCTTCATAGCCCTTGGACAACACACACAGTTGAATGGCATTAACTATGGCATTTTTTCATAGACCTTGGGTAGAACACACAATCGCTCGACCTCGGACGTGGCATGCCATCACCGTTCTTGGAATGAACACACGGTCAAACAATGTCTGGCGTGGTATGCCATCTTTGCCCTTGGATTGCACACACGGTTGCACGACGTCGGGCGTAGAATGCCAGAGTAGCCCTTGGACTGCACACACGGTTGAACGGCATCGGGTGTGGCATTCCATCATCTAGTTTGGAATACACGCATAGATGGGTGATGTCGGGCGTGGCGTACCATCATTGCATTTCAAAAGCACACACGATAAGACGATGTCGGGCGTGGTATGCCATCATCGCCCTTGGACTGCACACATAGATTGACTATGTTAGGCCTTGCATTCAATAACCCCCTTTAGAAAGCACACCCGGTAAGACAACGTTCGGCGTGGCATACCATCGCCCTTGGATTGCACATACGTTTAGGCAACGTCGAGCGTGATATGCCAAAGCAGCCCTTGGACAGCATAAAAAGTTAGACGATGTCAGGCGTGGCATTCCATCACCACCCTTGGTCTGCATAGGCAATCAGACGACGTTGGGCGTAGCATGCCATCATGGACCTTGGAAAACACATCTGGTCGAACGATAGAGGGTGTGTCTTGCCATTATGGCCCTTGGATGGCATGCATGGTTGGACAATGGTAGATGTGGCATGCCATTATCTCCCTTGGACTCCACATAAAAATGGAATATGTCGGGCGTTTTATGCCATAATCGCCTTTAAAAAGCACATACTGCATGATGATGTCGTGTGTGGCATGCCATCATCGCCTTTGCCTTCACACATGGTCTGACGACGTTGGGGGTGGAATGCCAGAGTACCCCGTGGACAGCACATACGGTGGAACAACATCGGGCGTGGCATGACATCACAACCATTGGAAAACAAATATTATCGGCTGACATTAGTCATAGTGTGCCATCATAAATCTTTTACTACATACAAGAATGACTGATGTCTGGCGTGGCATTCCATCTTCGCCTTTGGACACTACACATGGTCGGACAACATTGGGAGTGGCATAGCATCATCTCCTTTGGATATCACACAAAGTCAAACGAAGTCGGGCGTGGCATACTTGCATAGCCCTTGACAGCACACACGGTTGGACGTAGTCAAGCGTGGCATGCCATCATATCCCATGGACAACACATATCATTAAAAAAACACACAGTCAGACGTAGTCAGGTGTGGCATGACATCATCGCCCGTGGACTACTCACACAGTCGGACGACATCCAGCGTAACATGCCATCATAGCCCTTGGAAAACGCACATGATCTGACGACATAGGGCATGGCTTGCCACTATGGCCCTTTTACAGCATGCACGGTCGAACGTGGCCAGCCATCATCGCCCTTTGAAAGCACACACAGATGGACGATTTGGGGCGTGGCATGTAATCATAGCCTTTGTATATCACACACGATAAGACTACATAAGGAGTGGCATGCCATCATTACCATTCGACTGCACACACAAATGTACGATGTTGGTCCTGGCATTCCATCATGGCCATGGGAAAGAACAAACGGTCAGACGACATCGGGCGTGGCATGCCCTCATTGCCCTTGGAATTCACAAACACTCGGACGACGTCGGGCGTGTAATGCTAGAGTAGCCCTTCAACAACACACATGGTCGAACAACGTCGGCCCTGGCATGCAATCATCGCACTTGGATAGCACACACAGTCGAACGTTGTCGGGCGTAGCATGCCATCATAGCCCTTGGAGAACACATATGGTCAGATGACAGAGGGCGTGGCTTGCAATTATAAACCTTCGACCGCATGCACAGATTAATGATATCAGACGTGGCATGCAATTATCACCCTTGGACAGTACACAGGGATGGACGATATCGGGCATGGCAAGCCATCATCGAATTTTGGATGAACACATGGTTTGACGATATCGGGTGTGGCATGCCATCATCGCTCTTGGACTGTACACATGGTTGAACGACGTCGAGCGTTGAATGCCAGAGTAGCCGTTGGACAGCACACACGGTTGCACGTTGTGAGGCGTGACATGCCATCATCGCCCTTGGACTGCACACAAAGTCGGATGACGTCAGGCATATAATGCCATCACAAACCTTGGAAAACACACAAGGTCGGATGACATAGGGCATAGTTTCCCATTATTTCCCTTGGACAGCACGCCTGGTTGGACGACGTCGGGTATCGCATGACATCATAGCCCTTGGATAGCACACACGGTAAGACTACGTCGGGCGTGGTACTCCATCATCGCTCTTGGAAAGCACACATGGTAGAACAAAGTCAAGCATGGCATGCCCACGTAGCCCTTGAAAACAACACACAGTCGAACGAAGTCAAGCATGACATGCCCACGTAGCCCTTGGAAACCAAACAATCTTTGCCTTTGGACAGTACACAATATCAGACGACGTCGGGCGTGGAATGCCTTGACAGCCATGGACTTCACACACGACCAGACGATGTCGGTCGTGGCCTGCTATCATATCCCTTGGATAGCACACACCATCGAACAACTTCAGGCGTGGCATGCCTGTGTATTCCTTTGCACAACACACAAATTCCAATGACATCAGGCGTGGAATGCCATCATTGCTCTTTTACCACACACACAAACGGACAAAATTTGGCATGGCATGCCATTATCTCCTTCGACATCACAAAGGTCGGATAAAGTTTGGCATTGCATGCCCACGTAGCCCTTGCATAGCAGTCTCTCGGATGACAGCAGGCGTGACATGCCATCAATGTCCTTGGAAAACACAAACGGTCAGCTGACATCGGGCGTGACATGCCATCATGACCTTTGGTCAGGACACACAGTTGGACAATGTCGGGTGTGTCATGTTTTTCTATCCCTTAGACTTCACACACAGACGGACGATGTTTCCATGGCATGCCATCATAGCCATTGGAAAGCACACATGATCGAACGACATCGGGCGTGGTATACCATCACGGACCTTGGAAAGCACACACGGTTGGATAATGTCGGGTGTGGCATGCCATCATAGCCCTTGGACAGCACACAGTGTTTGACCACATTAGACGTGGCATGTCATCATAGCCCTTAAAAAACACTCACGGTCTGTCGACGTCGAGCGTGGCATACTATCATGACCCTCTGACTGCACCGAGAGATGAATGACGTCAGGCGTGGCATGCCATCATCACCTTTGGAAAGCACACAGGGTCGGACGACATCGGTGTTACATGCCATCATCATCTTTGGAAAGCAAAGTCGGACGTGGCATACTCACGTAACCCTTTGACAGCACAAATGATCAAAAAATTTTGAATGTGGCATGCCATCATAGCCCTTGGATAGCACGCGGTTTGTTGATGTTGGGTGTGGCATGCTATCTTCGCCATTTGAATGAATACACAGACGGACAATGTTGGTCGTGGCATGCCATCATGTTTTTTGAAAGCACACATGGTCGGATGATGTAGAGCGTGGCATGCCATAATGTCCCTTGGACAGCGCACACAAACGGATGACGTCGGGCATGTCATGCCATCATCGCCCTTGCACTACCCAGATGGTTGGGCGACTTTGAGCATGGCATGTGATTGTTACCCATGGATTGCACACAAATACGGACAACGTCCGTCATGGAATGCCATAATCTCCTTTAAACACCACACAAGGTAAGACGACGTTGGTGTTCGCATGCAACAAAGGCTCTTAGACAATACACACAGTCACATGACGTTGAGAATGGCATTTCCTCATAGCAATTGGATAATACACATGGTCGAACGATGTCGGTTGTGGAATGCCATCATCTCCCTTGTACTGCACACACAAATTAACAATGTCGGGCGTGGCATGCGATCATCGCCCTTAGACAGCATAAACGATCGAACGATATCAGATGTGTCATGCAATCATGGCCATTGGATAGGACACAAGGTTGGACAACATCAGGTGTGGCATGCCATCATTGCACTTGTATTGCACACAAACACGGATGACATCTGGCGTTGCATGCCATCATAAACCTTAGATAACACACACGATCGGACGAAATCGTGTGTGACATACCATGATTGTCCTTTGACAAGACACACTATCGAACGACATCGAGCGTGGCATCACATAAGAGACCTTGGACATCATACAAGATTTGACAACTTTGAGCATGGCAGGTCATCATAGCTCTTGGACAACACACACAGTAAGATATCATCAGGGGTGGCATGACATCATAGACCATGCAAAGCACACACGGTCAGACAAAGTCAGGCATGGCATGCCATCATAGCCCTTGAACAACACACACAGTCGGATATTGTCGGGTGTTGAATTCCACCATCCCTCTTGCACTTCACACACAAACAGATTATGTTAGGTGTGGAATGTCATCATCTCCTTTGGACAAAACATATGGTCAGACAAATCGAGCATGGAATTTAGTCATTGCCCTTTGACAAGAAATACAGTCAGAGGATGTCAGGCATAAAATGTTATCATCGCCCTTTGACAGCATACACGGTCAAACGACGTCGGGCGTTGAAACCATCATCGCCTATGTACTTCACACACAGAGACGAAGTTGCACGTTTCATGAAATTATAGCCCTTGGAAAACAAACACGGTCGGATAACATCAAGCGTAGCTGCATATGATGGACCTTGGGCATCACACAAAGTCGGATGACATCGGGTCTTGCATTCAATCATGGACCTTGGACAACACACACTTTCAGACGAAGTCAAGCTTGGCATGCTCACATAGCCAATGCACAACACAAACTGTAAGACGACGTAGGGCGTGGCATGCCATCATAGCATTTGGACTCAATACACGGTCGAACAATGTTTGGCGTTGGATTTTATTATATCCATTAGACAGCACATAATGTCAGACGATATCGGTCGTGACATGCCATCATCTCTCTTGTATAGCACATACGAATGAAATATTTCGGGCGTGTCACTCCATCATCGCTCTTGGATAGTACACATGCTCAGACAACATTGAGCGTGGCATGCCATCATCGCCTTTAGACAACACACACAGTCGAACGAAGTCGGGCATGGAATGCCTGCGTGGCCTTTGGATTGCATTCACGCTCAGACGACGTCAGGCATGACATGCCATTATGTCTCTTGGACAACCTACACGACTAGACAAAATCGATTGTTGCATGACCACGTACCCTTTCGACAACTCACACGGTCGGACGACTGGGTCGTGACATGTCATCAAAGCCTTTGGACAACACAAAAGGTCGGACGACATCGAACATGGAATCCTACCAAAACCATGGGATAACACATACGGTCGAACGACGTCGTCCATGGCATGACATCATAGCCCTTGGAAAGAACACATGGTCGGGATAAAGTCGGGCATGGCATGACATCATGGCCCTTGGACAACACACACGGTCGGACGACGTCAAGTGTGGCATGCTCACGTGTGCAATGGACAGCACAGACTGTCAGGCGACGTCGGGCGTGGTATGCCATCATAGCTCTTCGACAACACACACGGTCCGACAACGTCGAGCGTGGCATGTCATCATAGCCAGTTGAAAAACACATATGCATTACGATATTGGTCGTGACATGCCATCATCGCTCTTGTACTGCACACACAAATCAAAAATTTTGGGCTTGGCACTCCATCATCGTACATTGACACTACACAAGGTCGGACAATATAGGGCGTGGCATGCTGTAATCGCCTTTGGAAATCACACACGGTCGAACAATGTCGGGAATGACATGCTTCCGTAGCCCTTGGACAGCACATACAATCGGTCGACCTCATACGTGGCACGCCATCATCGCCCTTGGACTGCACACATGGTCGAATGATGTCGGGCGTAGAATGCTAGAGTAGCCCTTGCACTACAAAAAGGTTTGACGACATCGGGCATGGCATTCCATAATCTCCTTTGGACAACACACATAGATGGACGATGTTGGGAGTGGCATGCCATCATTCCCTTTGGAAAGCACACTCGGTAAGACGACGTCGGGCGTGTCATGGAATCATTACCCTTAAACTGCACACACAGATGGACGATGTTGGGCCTGACATTCCATCATAGCCTTTGGAAAGCACAAACGGTCAGACGACGTCGGGCGTGGGATGCCATCATTGCCGTTAGACTGCACATGCAGTCGGACGTCATCATGCATAGCATGCCATCATAGACCTTGGAAAACACATATGGTCGGACAACAAAGGGTGTGTCTTGCTTTTATGTCCCTTGGACCACATTCACGGTCGGCCAATGTCGGACGTGGCATGATATCATCATTCTAGGACTCCACACACAAATGGATTATGTCGGGCGTGGAATGCCATCATCACCTTTAGAAAGCACATATTGTATGATGATATTGGGCGTGGCATGCAATTATCGCCCTTGGACAGCACACATAGTTGGACGATGTCGGGCATGAAATACCAGAGTAGCCCTTTGACAGAACACATGGTCGAACAACGTCGCGCTTTCCATGTCATCATAGTCATTCGAGAACACATAACGTCGGATGACATCAGTCTTGGCATGCCATTATAACTCTTGTACTGCACACAAGAATGAACTATGTCGGGCGTGGCATTCCATCATCTCCCTCGGAATGCACAAACAAATGGATGATGTCGGGCGTGGCTTGTCCTAATCGCCTTTGGAAAACACAAATAGTCGAACGACGTCGGGCGTGACATGCCTGCGTAGCCCTTGAACAACACACACGGTCAAACGATGTCGGGCGTGGCATGCCATCATTGCCCTTGGACAGCGCACACGGTTTAATGACGTTAAGCGTTGCAAGTCATCATAGTCCTTGGATAGCAAACACAATCGGTCGACCTCGGATGTGGCATGACATCATTGCCATTGGACTACACACAGATGGGCGATGTCAGGCATGGAATTCCATCGTTGCTTTTGGAAAGCACACACGATCAAACGATGATGGGTGTGGCATGACATCATCGCCCTTTGACTGCACACACACGGTCAGGCGACGTCGGGAGTCGAATGCGAGAGTAGCCTTGGAGAACACACACGGTTGGACGATATCCGGCATGGCATGCCGTGTAGCTGTTTGACAACACATATTGTCGAACGATGTCAAGCGTGGCATACCATTATCGCCCTTGGACACCGCAAACTATTTCACTACGTCGGGCGTGGCATGCCATCATCGCTCTTCGAACGCAAAAACGGTCAAACATAGTCATGCTTGGCATGCCACGTAGCCCTTGGAAACGACAAACGATCGAATGATGTCGGACGTGGAATGCCATCATATCCCTTGAATAACACAGACAGTTGGATGATTTTGGGCATGGCATGTCATCATAGCTCTTGAACAGAAAATACGTTCGATTGACATCGGGCGTAGCATGCTATCATTGCCCTTGAACTTCACACACGAACAGGCAATGTTTGGCGTGGTATGCAATCATCGCCCTTGGACAACACAGACAATCGATGAAATAAGGCGTTGCATTCAATAATTGCTCATTGAAAATACACAACGTCAAAGCACGTCAGGCGTGGAATGCTATCATAGCCCTTGGACAACATACACAATTGGACAACTTCGGGTGTGGCAGGTCATGATAACCCTAAGAGAGAAAACACATTCAGACGATGTCGGGCATGTAATGCCATCATTAACCTTGTACTACACACACACATGGATGATGTCGTACGTTGTGTGCCATCATAGCCCTTTGAAAACACACCCGGTCGGACGACATCGGAAGAAACTTAATAACATGGACCTTGGAATTCACACACAGTTCGACATCGGGCGTGGCATGCCATCCTAGCCCTTGCACAACACAAATGATCAGACTACATCGAGTGTGGAATGCAATCATAGCCCTTTGACAGCACACACGGTCGATCGAACACGGATGTGGCATGCTCGCATAGCCATTAGATAACACACAATGTAGGACGACATCAGCCGTGGAATGAAATCATAGACTTTGGACAGCACACACGATCATATGACGTCACGCGAGGCACGTCATCATAGCAATTGGACAACACATAATGTCGGATGACGTCGGTTGTGGCAATGCCATCATCTCTTTTGTATTACACACACGAATGAACAATGTCGGTCGTGGCATTCCATTATCGCCCATGGATTGTACACATGGTAAGACAACATCGGGCGTGGCAGGTCATCATAGCTCTTGGACAACACACACAGTCGGACAGCGTCGGGCATGGCCAAACATCATAGCCCTTGGAAAGCAAAAATGGTTGAACGACTTCAAGCGTGGCATGACATCATGGTCCTAGGATAGTACATACGGTTTAATGATGTTGGGTGTTGAACGCCAAAATCTCCCTTGGACTGCACAAACAAACGGATTATGTCAGGTTTGGCATGCCATTATCGCCCTTGGACTACACATACGGTTGGAAAAAATTGGTCGTGGTATTTCACCATTGTCTTTGACAAGATACACGGTCAGACGATTTTGGGTGTGGCATGCCATCATAGCTCTTGGACAGCACACACAATTGAAGAACATCAAGCGTGGTAGGTATTCATAGCTATCATTGCCCTTGTACTGCACAACAAATACGGATGATGTCGGGTGTGACATTCCATAATCTCCCTTAAACACCACACAAGGTTAGACGATGTCGGTGTTTGCTTGCAACAATGTCCCTTGGACAATACACACAGTCACACGACGTTGAGCATGGCATTTCATCATAGCAATTGGATAATACACATGGTCGAACGACGTCGGTCGTTGAATGCCCTCATCTCCGTTGTACATCACACACAAAGGAACAATGTTGGGCGTGGCATGCAATCATCGCCCTTGGACAGCATAAACGGTCGGACTACGTCGGACGACGTCAGGACTTCTCATGCCCGTGTATTCCTTGGAAAGCTCACACGATCGAACGACATCAAGCGTGGCATGCCATCATGGCCGTTGGATAGAACACACGGTTGGACGACATCAGGTGTGGCATGCCATCATTGCCCTTGTATTGCAGACAAACACGGACAACATATGGTGTTGCATGCCATCATTGACCTTGGACAACACACACGGTCAGACGAAATCTTGTGTGACATGCCATCATTGTCCTTTGAAAAGACACACTATCAAACAACGTCGAGCGTGGCATTCCATCATATCCCTTGGACATCAGACAAGATTAGACGACTTTGGTCATTGCAGGTCATCATAACTCTTGGACAGTACACATAGTCGGACAACATCGGGCGTGGCATGACATCATAGACCATGCAAAGCACACAAGGTCAGACGAAATTGGGTATCACATTCCATCATCACCCTTGGACTGCACACACAGTTGGACGATGTCAGGCATGGCATTCCATCATGTTCCTTGGACTGAATACACGATCGGACGACATCGGGCATGGCATGCAATCATTAATCTTTGAAAGGACACACGGTCGGATGACGTCGAGCGAGTCATGCCTACGAAGCTGTTGGACAACACACACGGTCGAACGATGTAGAACATGGCATGCAACATGGCTCTTGGACAACATACATGGTGATAAGTTTTTGTGAATTGAATTCCATCATTACCCTTGAACTTCACACACGAACGAGCAATGTTCGGCGTGGTATGCCATCATCCTCCTTGGACCACACATATGATCGATGAAATCAGGTGTGACATTCAATAATTGCCCATTAAAAAGACACAATGTTAGAGCACGTCAGGCGTGGCATGCTATCATAGCCCTTGGACAGCACACACAATTAAACGACTTCGAGTGTGGCAGGTTATCATAGCCCTAAGAGAGCATAAATGGTCGGACGATGTTGAGCATGTCAGTCCATCATAACCCTTGTACTACACACACATGGACGATGTCGCACGCGGTGTGCCATCATAGCCCTTCGAGAACACACACGGCCAGACGACATCAGGTGCAACTTGATATCATGGACCTTGGAATTAAGAAACTGTTGGACATCAGGCATGGCATGCCATCATTGCCCTTGGACAACACAAATGATCGGAGAACATCGGGTGTGGCATGCAATCATAGCTCTTGGACAACACACACGGTAGATCAAACTAGGATGTGGCATGCTCGCGTAACCATTAGATAACACACACTATAGGACAATGTCAGGCGTGGAATGCAATCATAGACTGTGGACATTACACACGATCAGATGACATCGCATGAGGCACGTCATCATAGCAATTGGACAACACATAATGTCGGACGACGTCGGTAGTGGCAATGTTATCATCTCTTTTGTATTACACACATGAACGAATAATGTCGGGTGTGGCATTCCATTATCGCCCATTGATTGTACACATGGTAAGAAAACATCGGGCGTGGCAGGTCATCATAACTCTTGGACAACAGACAATGTCAGACGGCGTCGGGCGTGGCCCAACATCATAGCCCTTGGAAAGCACAAATGGTTGAATGACTCTAAGCGTGGCATGCCATCATGGCCCTTGGACAGTACACACGGTTTTATGATGTCGGGCGTTGAACGCCATAATCGCCCTTGGATTGCACAAACGAATGGATTATGTCAGGTTTTGAATGACATCATAACCCTTGGACTATACATACGGTTGGAAAAAATTGGTCGTGGCATTTAACCATTGCCTTTGACAAGACACACGGTGAGACGACTTTGGGTGTGGCATTCCATCATAGCCCTTGGACAACACACATAATTTAAGAACTTCAAGCGTGGTAGCTAATCATAGCTCTTAGCCAGCATAGACGGTAAAACGATGTCAGGCGTGGCATGCTATCATTGCCCTCGTACTGCAAACAAATACGGACGACATCGGGCGTGACATTCAATAATTTCCCTTAAACACCACCCAAGGATAGACGACGTCAGTGTTCGTATGCAACAAAAGCCCTTGGAAAATACACACAGTCACATGACGTCGAGCATGGCATTTGATCATAGCAATTGGATAATACACATGGTCGAACGACATCGGTCGTGGAATGCCATCATCTCCCTTGTACTGCACATACAAATGAATAATATCGGCCGTGGCATGAGATCATCGCCCTTGGACAACACAAATGGTCGGACGACGTCAGGACGTGTCATGCCCCCGTATTCCTAAGAAAGCTCACACAATTGGACGACGTCAAGCGTGGCATGCCATCATGGACGTTGGATAGGATACACGGCTAGACGACATCAATTGTTGCATGCCATCATTGCCGTTGTATTGCATATAAACATAGACGACATCTGGCGTTGCATGCCATCAAAGATCTTGGACAACACACGTTCAGACGAAATCGTGTGTGACATACCATCATTGTCTTTTTAAAAGACATACTATCGAACGACGTCAAGCGTGGCATTCCATCATAGCCCCTGGACATCACACAACATTAAACGACTTTGGGCATAGCAGGTCATCATAGCTCTTTGACAATACACACAGTCGGACAACATCGGGCGTGGCATGACATTATAGACCATGCAAAGCACACACGGATAGACGAAGTCGGGTATGACATTCCATCGTCGCCCTTGGACTGCAAACACTGATGGACGATGTCAGGCATGATATTCCATCATGTTCCTTGGACTTAACACACGGTCGAACAACATCAGGCATGGCATGCCATCATTAATCTTTGAAAGGACACACAGTCGGATGATGTCGAGTGAGGCATGCCCGCGAAGCTGTTGGACAACACGCACGGTCGAACGATGTAGAACATGGCCTGCAACATGGCCACTGGAAAACATACACAGTGATAAGTTGTTGGGCATCGAATTCCATCATTACCCTTGAACTTCACACATGAACGAGCAACGTTCGGCGTGGTATGCCATCATCGTCCTTGGACAACACATACGATCAATGAAATCAGGCGTGACATTCAATAATTGCACATTGAAAAGACACAACGTCAGAGCACGTCAGGCGTGGCATACTATCATAGCCCTTGGACAGCACACACAATTGGACAACATCGGGTGTGGCAGGTCATCATAGCCCTAAGAGAGCACACACGGTCGGACAACGTCAGGCATGTCATTCAATCATTACCCGTGTACTACACACACACATGGACGATTTTGCACGTTGTGTCCCATCATAGACCTAGGACAACACACACGGGCGGATGACATCGGGCGCAACTTGATATCATGGACCTTGGAATTCACACATTATTGGACATCGGGTGTGGCATGCCATGATAGCCCTAGGACAACACAATTGATCGGACGACATCCGGTATGGCATGTAATCATATCCCTTGGACAGCACACACGGTCTATCAAACTCGGATGTGGCATGCCCGCGTAGCCATTAGATAACACACACTGTAGGACGACGTCGGGCGTGGAATGCAATCATAGACTTTTGACAGCACACATGATCATATGACATCACAGGAGGCACGTTATCATAGCAATTGGAAACACGGTTGGACTACTTCAGTCGTGGCATGCCATAATAGCCCTTAGACAGCACACACATTTGAAGGACATCGAGCGTAGCAGGCAATCATTGCTCTGGGACAACCCACACAGTCGAAGAACGTCGGGCATGGCACGCTATGATTGCCCTTGTACTGAACACACACGGATGAAGTAGGGTGGCATGCCAAAAGTGATGATGGCATGCCACGCCCGACATCGTCCATATGTGTGTGCATTCCAAGGGTGATGATGGCATGCCACGTCCCCTATTTTTCAACTATGCGTTCAGTCCAAGGTATATATTGGCAAGCAACGCTCTATTTCGTCTAACCATATGTGTTTTCCAAGGTCTATGATGGCAGGCTACTCCCCACGTCATCCGACTGTATGTGCAGTCCAAGGGCGATGATGGCATGCCACACCCGACGTCGTCCGACCATTTGTGTTGTCTATGAGATACTGTAGCATTCCACACTCAACATCGTCTAATCGTGTGTGCAGTCCAAGGGAGATGATGGCATACCACACTCGAGATCTTTTTATCGTGTGTGCTTTCCAATGGCAATGATGGAATTCTAGGACAAACATCATCCATTTGTGTGTGCACTCACAGGGATATTATGGCATGAAACATCCGTAGTCGATTGACTGTGTGTGACATCTAAGGTCTATGATGATATGCTAAGCCCAACGCCGTTCAACCATGTGTGCTTTAAATGGGCTATGATGGCGTGCCACGCTCGACGTCGTCCAACCGTTTATGTTTTTCAAGAGCTATGATTACATGCCACGCCCAGCGTCTTTCAACCGTGTGTGTTATCCAAGGTCTATGACTGCATGCCACGCCCGATGATGTCCAATCGTGTGTGGTTTCAAAGGGCTACGTGGACATCCCAAGCTTGACTTCGTTCGATTGTGTGTGCTTTCCAAGAGCGATGATTGCTTGCCATGTCTGACATTGTCCATATGTGTGTGCATTTCAAGGGCGATGATAACATGCCACGTCCGACATCGTCCTACTGTGCATTCGGTCCAAAGGCCATAATGTCAAGCCACACTCTATTTTATTCGACCATGAGTGTTTTCCAAGGGCTATGATGGCATGCTACTCCCGAAATTGTTCAAATGTCTGTGCAGTCCAAGGATGATGATGGCATGCAATGTTCGATGTTATCCAACCATGTGTGTTATCCAAGGGATACTCTGGCTTTCCACGCCCAACATTGACCTACCGTGTGTGAGTCCAAAGGCAACGATGGCATGCCACGCGTGACATCATCTGATTGTGTGTTCTATCCAAAGGCAAAGATGGAATGCCAGACCATTCATAAACCATCTGTGTGTTCAGTCCACGGGCGATGTCCAGCCACTCTTGAAGTCCTCCAATCGTTTATGTTGTCCAAGGGATATAATGGCATGCAACGCCAGACATCGTCAGATAGTGTGTATTCTCAAAGGGAAATGATTAAAAGCCACGCCTAATTTCATCCGATCGTATGTGTTCTCCAATGTAGATGATTACATGCAACACCTGACATTATCCGTTCGTGTGTGCAGTCCAAAGGCGAAGATGGCATTCAACGCTCGACATAGTCCGGTCGTATGTGCTATCCAAGGGCTATGATGACATGCCAGCTTCATTTCATTCAACCGTGTGTGTTGTCCAAGGGCTAATATGTCATGCCACGCCCAACGTCGTCCGACCGTCTATGATGTCCAAAGGTGATGATGGCATGCCACGCCTAATTTTGTCTCACCATCTGTACAGTCCAAGGGAGATGATGGGATGCCATGCCCGACATCGTTCATTCATCTGTGTAGTCCATGTGCGATGATGGGATGCCACATCGAAGGTCGACTGATTGTGTGTGCTATACAAGGGCTATGATGACATGCCATACTTAATGTCCTATAACCATGTGTGTTGTTCAAGGGCTATGATGACATGCCACGCTCGACGTCGTCTGACCATGTGTGATGTCCAAGGGCGATGATGGCATGCCCCGCCCCACGTCGTCATACTGTGTGTGACTTATAAAGACTATGATGGCTTACCACACCCGACATAGTACATATTTATGTGAAGTCCAAGAGCGATGATGGCATAACACGCCCAACATAGTCCATTTGTGTGTGCAGTCAAAGGGAGATGATGGCATGCCTTGTCCGACATCGTCCGACCATGCGTGATGTATATGGTCTATAATAGCAAGACACTCCCTCTGTCATCTGACCATATGTGTAGTCTAAGGTGGATGATGGCATGCCACGCCCGACGACGTCCAACTGTATGTGCTGTCACATGGGTAATGGGCATGCCAAGCTTGACTTTATTAGATTGTGAGTTCTTTCCAAGAGCGATGATGGCCTGCCACTCCCGACTTTGTTCTATAGTATGTGTTGTCCAACGGCTATAGGAGCATTCCACGGTTGACCTGGTTCGACCGTGTGTACAATCTAATGACCATGATAGAATGCGACGCCCGACATCATCCTACCATGTGTGTTATCCAAGGGCCATAATGGCAACCACTCCCTATGTCGTCCGACCGTATGTGTTTTCAAAAGACTATTATAGCATGCTACGCTCGACGTCGTCCGACTCTGTGAGCATTCTAAGGGCAATGATTTTACGCCATACCTAATGTAGTTCATCCGTATGTGATGTCAAAGAACTACTTTGGCATTTCACGCCCGACGTCGTTCAATCATGAGGACATTCTATGACGATGATGGAATTCCACGCCTAACCTCTCAATCTGTGTGTGCTATCCAAAGGTGATGACGGCATGCCACGCCATACATCATCCATATGTGTGTGCATTCCAAGGGGGATTATGGCATGCCATTTTAGACATCGTCCAACCGTGCATTCGGTCCAAGGGCCACAATGGCAAGCGACACTCTATTTCGTATGAACATATGTGTTTTCCAAGGGCTATGATGCCAGGCTACTCCCAACGTCGTCTGACTGTCTGTGCATTAGAAGTGCGATTATGGCATGCCATGCTCGATGTCATCCAACCATGTGTGTTATCCAAGGGATACTCTGGCATGCCATACCCGAGATCATCTTATCTTATGTACTTTCCAAAGTAGATGATGGAATGCCTGACCCAATATCGTCCATTTGTGTCTGCAGTCAAAGTTTGATTATTGTATGGCACGTCCATAGTCCACTGACTGTGTGTCCTATCTATGGTCTATGATGATATGCTAAGCCACACGTCATTTAACCGTGTGTGCTGTCCAACGACTATGATGGCATGCCACACCCACCTTCTTCCAACATTGTGTGTTATCCAAGGGATGTGATGGAATTCCACGCCCGATCTTGTTTGACTGTGTGTGGTTTCCAAGGGCTACGTGGGCATGCCAAGCTTGACTTTGTTCGATCGTCTGTGCTTCAAAGAGCGATAATATCATCCCACGCCCGACATCGTCCATATGTGTGTGCATTCCAAGGGCGATGATGGCATGCCATGTCCGACATCGTCCAACCGTGCATTCGTTCAAAGGGCCATAATGTCAAACCACGCTCTATTTCGTCCGACCATATTAGTTTTATAATGGCTATGATGGCATGCTACTCCCAATGTTGTCCGACTATCTGTGCAGTCGAGGTGCGATTATGGCATGCCATGCACAACGTCATCCAACAATGTGTGTTTTCCAAAGGATACTCTGGCTTTCCACGCCCGACGTTGTCCTACCGTGTGTGCAGTCCAAAGGCGATGATGGAAAACCACGCGTGACATGATATGATCGTGTATGATTTCCAAAGGAGAAGATGGAATGTCAAGCCCTACATCGTCCATCTATGTGTGATGTGTAAGGACCATGACCATCCACGCTTGAAGTCCTCCAATTGTTTTTTCTGTCCAAGGGTTACAATGGCATGCCATGCCAAACGTCGTCTGGTCGTGTTTATTCTCAAAGCGCAATGACCAAAATCTATGCTTAATTTCGTCTGACCGTATGTGTTATCCAATGGAGATGATAACATGCCACACCTGACATAAACCATTCGTGTGTGCACTCTAAGGGACACGATGGCATGCCACTCTTGACGTTGTGTGGTCGTGTGGGCTATCCAAGGGCTAGGATGACATGCCAACATAATGTCATTAAACTGTGTGTTATGTTCAAGGGCTATTATGGCATTCCACGCTCGATGTTGTCCGACCAACTATGAAGTCCAAAGGCGATAATGGCATGCAACGCCTGACGTTTTCTTACTATATGTACGGTCCAAGGGCGATGACGGAATGACACGCCTGACTTTTTTCATTCGTGTGTGCAGTCCAAGGGCGATGATGTTATGCCACGTACGACGTTGACCAATTGTGTGTGCAATACAAGGGCTATGATGACATGCAACTCTTAATGTCCGTCAACCATATGTGTTGCCTAAGGGCTATGAGTGCATGCCACACCCAATATCATCCGACCATGTTTGCTGTCTAAAGGCAATGATGGCATACCACGCCGTATGTCGTTTTACCATGTGTGCTGTCCAAGGGCAATAATGGCATGCCACGCCCCACGTCGTCCTACCTTGTGTGATTTCTTAAGGCGATGATGGCATTCCACGCTCGACATCGTCCGTGTGTGTATGCATTACAAGGGCAATGATGGCATGCCATGTCCGACATCATCTTACCATGCGTGCGGTCCAAGGTCTATAATGGCAAGCCACTCCCTCAGTCGTCTGACCATATGTGTTTTCCAAGCTCTATAATGTCATGCTACGCCCTACGTCGTCAGACTGTGTCTAGTGGAAGGGCGATGATGGCATGCCATGCCCATCGTCGTCCGACCATATGTGTTGTCCAAGAGCTACATAGGCATGCCAAGCCTTACTTTGTTCGATCGTGTGTTCTTTCCAAGAGCGATGATGGCATGCCATGCCTGACGTAGTCAAACCGTGTATGGTGTTCTAGCGCGATGATTGTATGCCAATTCTGACTTCGTTCGACAGTGTGTTTTGTCCACGGTCGATGTGATCCGACCGTTTGTACATTCTAAGGGCCATGATAGAATGCGCGCCCAGCGTCATCCTACCATATGTGCTGTCAAATGGCCATAATGGACACCACGCCCTATGTCGTCCGATCGTATGTATTTTTGAAGGGCTATTATGGCATGCTACACTAGACGTCATCCGACTGTGAGTGCATTATAAGGATGATAATGTCATGCAACACCTAATGTAGTTCGAGCATGTGTGCTGTTGAAGGGCTACTCTAGAATTCCACACCCGACGTCGTTCGACCATGAGTGCTGTCTACGGTGATGATGGAATTCCACAACCAACGTCTCATTTTGTGTGTGCTTTCCAAAGGTGATGATGACATGCCACGCCCAACATCGTCCATATGTGTGTGCATTCAAAGGGATATGACGGATGCAACGTCCGAAGTCGACTTACTGTTTGTGCTATCAAAGGTCTATAATGATATGCTAAGCCCAACATCGTAAAACCGTGTGTGCTGTACAACGACTATGATGGCGTGCCACGCTCGTCATTGTCCGACCGAGTGTGATTTTCAAGAGCTATTATGACATGCCACGCCCAACGTCTTCCAACCGTGTGTGTTATCCAAGGGATATGATGGCATGCCACTTTAGATGTTGTCCGATCATGTGTGGTTTCAAAGGGCTACATGGGCATGCCAAGCTTGACTTCGTTCGCTCATGTGTCCTTTCCAACAGTGATGATGGCATGCCACGCCCAACATCATCCATATTTATGTGCATTCAAAGGGCGATGATCACATTCCACGTCCGACATCATCAAACCGTGCATTCAGTCCAAGGGATATAATGTCAAGCCACACTGTATTTCGTCCGACATAAGTGTTTTCCATGGGCTATGATGGCATGCCACGCGTGATTTCATCTGATCGTGTATGCTTTCCAAAGGCAAAGATTGAATGCCAGGCCCTACATCGTCCATGTGTGTGTGCAGTCTAAGAGCAATGTCCAGCCACGCTTGAAGTCCTCCAATCGTTTGAGCTGTCCAAGGGTTATAATGGCATGCTACGCCAGACGTCGTCCGATCGTGTGTATTCTCAAAGGGCAATGACCAAAAGCCAATACTAATTTCTTTCGACCGTATGTGTTGTCCAATCGATATGATTACATGCCACACCTGACATAATCCTTTCGTGTTTACAGTTCAAGCGCGATGATGGCATTCAACACTCGACATTGTCTCATCGTGTGTGCTATCCATGGGATTTGATGACATGCCAGTTTAATGTCATTCAACCGTCAAGCTGTCCAAGGGCTATTATGGCATGCCACGCCCAACGTCATTCGACCATCTATGATAACCAAAGCTAATGATGGCATGCCACGCATAATTTTGTATGACCATCTTTACGGTCCAAGGGTGATGATTGAATGCCACGCCAGACATTGTGCATTCATTTGTGCAGTCGAAGGGCAATGATGGCATGCCACGTCTGAGGTCGAGCGATTGTGTGTGCTATATTAGGGATATGATGACATGCCACGCTTAATATCTTTCAACCATGTGTGTTGTGCAAGGGCTATGATGGCATGCCACGCCCGACGTCGTCTGACCGTGTTTGTTGTCCAAAAGAGATGATGGCATGCCACGCCGAATGTCGTTTGACCGTGTGTGCTGTTCAAGGGCGATTATGGCATGACACGCCCCACGTCGTCATACCGTGTGTGATTTCTAGAGGCTATGATAGTGTGCCACGTCCTATATCATCCATCTCTGTGTGAAGTCCAAGGGAGATGATGGCATAACACGCCTAACATCGTCCATTTGTGTGTGCAGTCCAACAGAGATGATCGCATGACATGTACGATATCATCCGACCATGCGTGTCGTCTGAGGTCCCTAATGGCATGCCACGCCCCCTGTCATCTGACCATATGTGTTTTCCAAAAACTATAATGGCATGTTACGCCCGACGTCATCCGACTGTGTGTAGTCTAAGGGCGATGATGACATACCGCTCCCGACGTCCTCTGACTATATGTGCTGTCCAAGGGCTACATGGGCATGCCAATCTTGAATCCATTCGATCGTGTGTGATTTCCATGAGCGATGATGGCATGCCACACCTGATGTAGTCCAATCGTGTGTGGTGTACTAGGCGATGATGGCATGACATGCCCGACTTCGTTTGTTGTTCAGCGGCTACACAGGCATTCCACAGTCGACGTGGTCCGACCGTGTCTATAGTCTAAGGGAAATGATGGCATGCCACCCCCAAAATCGTCCATATGTGTGTGCATTCAAAGGGATATGACGGATGCAACGTACGAAGTCGACTTACTGTTTGTGCTATCTAAGGTCTATGATGATATGCTAAGCCCAACATCATACAACCGTGTGTACTGTACAACGACTATGATGGCTGCCACGCTCGTCGTTGTCCGATCGAGTGTGATTTTCAAGAGTTATTATAATATGCCACGCCCAACGTCTTCCAACCGTGTGAGTTATCCAAGGGATATGATGGCATGCCACTTTCGATGTTGTCCGATCGTGTGTGGTTTCAAAGGGCTACATGGGCATGCCAAGCTTGACTTCATTCGCTCATGTGTCCTTTCCAACAGTGATGATGGCATGCCACGCCCAACATCATCCATATTTATGTGCATTCGAAGGGCGATGATCACATGCCACGTCCGACATCATCAAACCGTGCATTCGGTCCAAAGGATATAATGTCAAGCCACACTGTATTTCGTCCGACATAAGTGTTTTTCAAGGGCTATGATGGCATGCCACGCGTGATTTCATCTGATCGTGTTTGCTTTCCAAAGGCGAAGATGGAACGCCAGGCCCTACATTGTCCATGTGTGTATGCATTATAAGAGCAATGTCCAGCCACGCTTGAAGTCCTCCAATCGTTTGTGCTGTCCAAGGGTTATAAAGGCATGCTACGCCAGACGTCGTCCGATCGTGTGTATTCTCAAAAGGCAATGACCAAAAGCCAATACTAATTTCTTTTGACCGTATGTGTTGTCCAATCGATATGATTACATGCCACACCTGACATAATCCTTTTGTGTTTACAGTCCAAGCGCGATGATGGCATTCAAAACTCGACATTGTCCGATAGTGTGTGCTATCCATGGGCTTTGATGACATGCCAATTTCATGTCATTCAACCGTCAAGCTATCCAAGGGCTATTATGGCATGCCACGCCCAACGTCATTCGATCGTCTATGATAACCAAAGCTGATGATGGCATGCCACACATAATTTTGTCTGACCATGTGTACGGTCCAAGGGTGATGATTGAATGCCACGCCCGACATCATGCATTCGTGTGTGCAGTCGAAGGGCGATGATGGCATGCCACGTCTGTGGTCGACCGATTGTGTGTGCTATATTAGGGATATGATGACATGCCACGCTTAATGTCTTTCAACCATGTGTGCTGTGCAAGGGCTATGATGGCATGCCACGCCCGACGTCGTCTGACCATTTTTGTTGTCCAAAGGAGATAATGGCATGCCACACCGGATGTCGTTTGACCATGTGTGCTGTCCAAGGGCAATGATGGCATGACACGCCCCACGTCGTCATACCGTGTGTGATTTCTAGAGGCTATGATAGTGTGCCACGTCCTATATCATCCATCTCTGTGTGAAGTCTAAGAGCGATGATGGCATAACACGCCCAACATCGTCCATTTGTGTGTGCAGTCCAACAAAGATGATCGCATGCCATGTACGACATCATCCGACCATGTATGTCATCTGAGGTCCCTAATGGCATGCCACGCCCCTGTCATCTGACCATATGTGTTTTCCAAGCACTATGATGGCATGCTACGCCCGACGTCATCTGACTGTGTGTAGTCTAAGGGCGATGATGGCATACCACACCCGACGTCCTCTGACTATATGTGTAGTCCAAGGGCTACATGGGCATGCCAATCTTGAATCCATTCGATCGTGTGTGATTTCCATGAGCGATGATGGCATGCCACACCCGACGTAGTCCAACCGTGTGTGGTGTACTAGGCAAGTATGGCATGACATGCCCAACTTCGTTCTACATTGTTTGTTGTTCAGCGGCTACACAGGCATTCCACAGTCGACGTGGTCCGACCGTGTGTACAGTCTAAGGGACATGATTAAATGCGACACCCACCGTCATCCTACCATGTGTGTTGTCCAAAGTCCATAATTGCAACCACGCCCTATGTCGTCCGATCGTATGTGTTTTTGAAGGGCTATTATAGCCTGCTACACCTAACGTCGTCCAACTGAATATGTGTTCTAAGGGCGATGATGTCATGCCAATCCTAATGTAGTTCGATGGTGTGTGATGTCGAAGAACTACTCTTGCAATTCATGCCCGACGTCGTTCGACCATGAGTGTATTTTAGGGTGATTATGGCATTTCACGCCCAACGTCTCATTCTGTGTGTTCTTTCTAAAGGTTATGATGGCACGCCACGCCCGACATCATCCATATGTGTGTGCATTCCTAGGGCGATGAGGGCATGTCACGTCATACAGCGTCCAACCGTGCTTTCGGTCCAACGGTTCATAATGGAAAGCGACACACTATTTCATCTGACCATATGTGTTTTCCAAGGGCTCTATTGGCAGGCTACTCACAACATCGTCAGACTATATGTGCAGTCCATGGGCGATGATGGCATGCCACACCCGACGTCGTCCGATTGTGTGTACTGTCCAAGGTCTACTTTTGCATTCCCCACCCAACATCATCTTATCATGTGTGTAATCCAAGGGAGATGATGACATGCCACACCTGAGATCGTCTTACCATGTGTGTATTCCAAAGGCGATGATTGAATGATAGTCCCAACAACTTCCATTTGAATGTGCAGGTCATGGGCGTTTAGAAAATGCCACGTCCGATGTCGATTGACCGTGTGTGCTATCTAAGGAATATGATGACATGCTAAGCCCAACGTTGTTAAACCGCGTGTGCTATCAAACAACTATGATATCGTGCCACGCTCAACTTCGTCCGACCGTGTGTTATGTTCAAAACCTATGATGACATGCCACGCCCAACACCTTCCGACCGTGTGTATTATACAAAGGCTATGATGTCATAACACGCCCGATGTTGTTCTACCGTGTGTGGTTTCCATGGTCTACGTGGGCATGCCAAGCTTGACTTCATTCAATCGTGTGTCCTTTGAAAGAGCGATGATGGCATGCCATGCCCG
Source organism: Solanum lycopersicum (assembly GCF_036512215.1). NCBI lineage: Eukaryota > Viridiplantae > Streptophyta > Magnoliopsida > Solanales > Solanaceae > Solanum > Solanum lycopersicum. The sequence goes on along the minus strand of NC_090801.1, from coordinate 25,501,668 downwards.
ACATCAGCTATATGTATGTACAATCCAAGGGCGATGAAGGCATTCCACGTCCAACATCGTCCAATCATGCGTTCGGTCCAACGGCCATAAAGTCAAGACACGCTCTATTTTGTCGGACCATATATGTTTTCGAAGAGCTATGATGGCATGCTACTCTCGACGTCGTCCGACTATCTGTGCAGTTCAAGGGCTATGATGACATGCCACGCGTGACATCATATGATCGTTTATTCTTTTCAAAGGCGAAGATGGAATGCCAGGGCTGACATCGTCCATCTGGGTGTGCAGTCGAAGGGCTATGATTTCATTCCACGTCCTATGTCGACCAATAGTGTGTGCTATCCAAGAACCGTGATGACATGCCATGCCCAATGTCCTTCAACTGTGTGTGCTGTCCATGGGTTATAATGTCATGTAACACTCAACGTTGTCTGACCGTGTGCGTTGTCCCAGGGCAACGCAGGCATGCCACGCAAAACTTTGTTCAATCGTGTGTGTTGTCCATAGGCGATGATGGCATGCCACACCCGACGTTGTCCGACCATTTGTACTGTCCGAGGGCGATGATAAAATGCCACCCCTAACATCGTTCATTCGTTTGTGAAGTACAAGAGTGATGATGCCATGCCACGACAAATGTCGTAGGATAGTATGTGCTGTCCAAGGGCTGTGATGGCATGCCACGCCCTACATTGTCCGGCAGTGTGTGATGTCCATAAGCTACGAGAGCATGCCACACATAACATCGTCCGACCGTGTGAGTTTTCCAAGGTCTATGATGGCATGCCATGCCTGACATCGTCCTACCATGTGTTCTCTCAAAGGACTATAATCGCATGACACGCCCGAAGTCGTCCGACCGTATGTGATATTAAACGGCCATGATACAAAGATACGCCCGATGTCATTTGACTGTGTGTGTTGTCCAAAGGCTATGATAACATGCCACACTTAACGTGTTTCAACCATGTGTTCTATCTAAGGGCTATGATGGCATGCCATGCCCGATATCGTCCAACTATGTTTGCTGTCCAAAGGCGATGATGGCAAGCCACGACAGATGTTGTTTGACCATGTCTGCTGTCCAAGGGCGATGATGGCATGCCACGCCCCACGTCGTCATACCGTGTGTGACTTCTAAAGGTGATGATAGTATGCCACACCCGACATTGTCCATATGTGTGTGTGTTTTATCGAAAAATAATTTTCTAAAAGAGTTTGTTTTATTTTAGACTTTTTAGGAGTCGCCACTTAATTTTTAAGGAAAATTAAGAAAACTTTTATTTTCAAAAGACTTAACAGAAAAAATCGATTGAAAATATTAAAGGGGTTCGGGATTCCTATTAGCGTCTTAGGACGGTTTTTAAAGCACCTAAGACACGGTTTTCCGACGATTAACTTATTTGACTATTTTTGTTTTAACTTTTGCAATTTTGAACTTATTGATTTTTATCTAGGCAAATTTGACAAGTTTTGAAATATTTATCTCTTTGAAATTCCACCTTTAGTTAAACTTCTTAAGTTTGATAAAATAGATAGGCGTTCCGAGGGGTTTGGAGTTTTCCCATCCTAATAGTAATGAGAATGTAAACGAATGCACAAACAAAGTAATAAAGAGAGAGAGAGAGGGAGAGAGAGAGAGATTTGGGTCCAAGTCTTCGGGTTCTGTTCGCCTTAACCGAAACTTGGACCCACCTGTTTTTGGGTTTTTTAACCCATTTTGCACCTGTCCTAATCTAAACGCACAAAATAAAATAAGAAAATAAAAACGACAAGAGGGCTTATGCCCATTACAAAATAAAATACAAAATATAAAAGTAAAGCAAAAAACATCTTCGAATCCTTCACTTCTTTAAACTAGCTCCACTTCGAGAATCTGTCCGCCTAATTTGTGGCTTGACTTGATAGAGGGAATTAAGCCTTTATGGCTTTCTCTAAAATGCAAAGAGAGGGTATGCGGAGGTCCACAATGACCTCGAACGTGTTTCACATGCAACAGAATATATCAACGGAATTAATACATGATCCAACTAACGTAAACAAAGAGAATAAAATAAGCAACACATACTTTGTAGTTACTTAAACTTAATAGTAGGCATATGTCAGAAGAGAAACAAACAACACGCAACTCTAACACTTTAGCAAGGAATAGATAACGAAACGCCATTGAAAACATCATACGATTAAATATCAACTAATCATTTGTGCTTCAAACATTTGAACATCCCTCACATAACTTTGAAGGGATTACACCATGTGAAGCAACACACAATCATTTGAAACTGAACTAAAGTTATTCCTGAGTAAGCAGTTACATCGGACAAACAAAATAGATCGCATTGTCATCTTAACATCCGGCAAACCAACTATAAATACTGCTACAAGAGGAGCACGACCCCTTAAACCATAGATTTAGCGAAAGTTTTGATAGATGACGCTGGCTTATATTCAAAAGAAACAGTGGTTTGTCTTTGAAGATAGAACGAAAAGAAAATAGAGGAAAATAAAGAAACGAAAACATTCCAAGATGCTAAAGAAACAGATTATGCGGTCGGAGAAAACACCTTATAATATCTACCAGTTCAATCTAGACTGAATGCACAAACAAGTGAGACAGCAAAATGAGCTTAAGATGAGGTAAATGAAAGTATGAGAAAATCATCTTTGAACATACAAAACACGAACAATCTAGGCATATTCTAACAGACGGACACTGATAAGGGGGGGGGGGGGGTTAACGAGCCAGTTGCATCAAACATCTGTTCGAAACTTCGTAACTTACAGCGCTACAGATCTTCAATGCAACAGGAGACATCATTTTCTAAACAGAATAACAAAAAAAACAAAAAATAAATCACGAGGAGCAGGAGGATTACGGGAAGTATACATACATATATATATGCATCAAAACATGCTGTGAATGAAATAACACCAAAACACACAAAGTTCTTCACGCACACACAAAAATTTAAAATCAAAAACGAGACATAAAGGGGGTAGACATTACCTTTTAGAGGCAGCGAACGAGACGAGGACGAGCTGGTGCGAGCTATTCCACCACGAACTTAATGTTTCGAACAGTTGCCTAAAGGGACTAGCGTCGCCGGAACGAGAAAACAGATATCGCGGTTGAAGCTGAAACGCAGGTCTGCGTTCTACTCTCACTTCTCCTCTGTTCTCGTCTAAAATTCTCGACAAAAGTTCTAACCCAACCGTCCTTCTTCGACAAAACAGAAAGGGAGACAAAATATCTTCCCCGAATTCGTCTTAAGCCTTTGGTAGCACTCTCCAAATTTTAGAAAAATCCTCCAAGAAATCTCGACTGCTCTGCTATAACAGACAAAAAACAAACACAAAAGCTTCCTCTTTTTTTTTTTTTAGAAAATTTTCCTTTCAGGAATCCCAACGCTCAAAATTCTCACTAAAATTTCTAACCCTTTGAAAATTTCTTAAACCGAAAAATGTCAAACCTAAGTTCTGCTTTTCCGAATTTTTCGATGAAAATCTCTAACCCCTTTTCTCGAGGACGGAAGGGGTTTATATAGGGGGATATTAGGGTTTTCGGAAGAGGGAGGGAGGGATTACGAATTTCTCGACCCATTTCGGATTCGAATTTGAAATTCGAATCCTTTCCCGTAAAGGAAAAACACACTTTTCCTGCAAATTCGACTCCATTCCGAACGAGGAAGGAAGGAGAGACGGTCGAGATCAGTTGGGTGTCCTAGGCGATGCGACGTGTCCTCATCTCCCGTCTCAAGGACGAAAATGCAGGTCTGCTTGCCGGAAAGCACTGTACACGGTACAGTGTTGAAGAAAGAGACGTTGGGGGAGGCAGAAGTAGCGTGGGGAGAGAGGGAGAGGGGTCGCGCTTGGGGGATGGGGTCGCGTAAAGGGAAGGGATTTCCGTTTCGGGGGTGTCTGTTTCTCTGCATTTTTTTCTGTTTCTGGGAAATGTTTGTTCTTTTCTGGGAACATTGGGGGCATCGCGTGGGGGGAGGGAAAACGAGTAGGGGATAGAGGAAGGGAGAGAGCATAAGGGAGAGACGCGGGGAGAGGTCGCGTCTGGGGAGGGAGGTTTCCTTTTTGGGAGGTCTGTTTTTTTGCTTTTTCTTTTCTGGGGATCAGGCGACTGTTTTTTTGGGAAAAATCGCGTGGGTTGGGGAAGAAGGAAGGGGTATTGGGTCTAGTCAAGTAAAAGGTGGGTGGGTTAGGAATTAATCTAGTGGGCTGGGATGATGGATTTGGGCCTGGGAAAATGGATTGGGCTGGGATGATGGATTTGGGCCAGGGGAGGATTAATAACCTAGAGAAATGTTGGAAAGGGAGGGGAGTGGGCCGCCTGAATATTGGATAGAGGCCCAAACCTGGCTCTTTAAAATTAAATGGAAAAAGGGTTCAATTTGAATAATAGCCGATTGATTTAAAATGAATTTGGTATAAATTTATTAACGAGCTTATTTAAAGTAACTAGTTTGATAGAATACTTTCTAAACTTAAGATATACATATATACATATACATATAAATATATATATATATATATATATATATATATATATTTTTTAATCATAAAATATACAAACTGTATATACAATTACATAATATATATATACTTATCTAACGTTATGATAAGTAGCATAAGATCCGTATATTATATATATTTTTTACTTATATATATATATATGCATATATATATATATACGTATACATATATACATACATACATATATATATATACTTCTTTTTTTTAAAAAAATTTCGCAAGATTTATAAAACAAATTAACTTAAATAATTTGAAAAAATCACGAAGCTCGATAATCAATTTATACCGACGTGGGTCAAAAATTGGGTGTCATCAACTGTCCCTCATTTTACTCGGATTGATGCAAGCAATTCAAGGAAAATGAAATTGACCAAACCAATTTTGACCAACCTCATTCGTTTTAAAGGAAGGATTCGACAAAGGGTTTAGGAACTATGGCCGAACCCTTGAACACGGGTCTCCTACATATCTCAGGCTATATGAGAATTCAGGCCACTTGTAGTTCGATAAGCTTGATTTGCCGCACGATTTGAAGGAATCAAGAGCCACCTCGACACCGAATTATGAAGGTATCGAAATGCTTGAGAATGGAATTCAGAGCGAATGTTGTAATACAGCCGAGTTTTCAACATTGAATCCGCCTACATATCCGTAAACCGTCGGAATCAGGCTGTGTGTAGTTCGACTCGATCGGTGGAAAAGGAAATCTATTACGCTAGATAACCTTCGGTTTTGGACAAGTGACTCATTAACGAGTATGAAAAGGAGGCTTGTAACTCTTAGCCATGAATGTGGAGCTCTTCATATCAATAGGTAAGAACTTACATGGACATAATTTCCAAAGCTCTTGGCGCATTGTCACTCAGATAGGAAACTTGCCTCCGATAAAACAAAACTTCCGGACGCGAGACGGAAACTGACAGAACTAAAGAAAAACCCGCATGCTTCGAGAGGGTGGTTCGATTGTGGTGGAAGTCGCTCTTCTGCTCGCGTCCTAAGAGTTTGACATTCCTCTTCGAACTATGTCCCAGTTCGCTGCTAAGAAAAAGTTCCACGTTGTGCTGCATCCTTTTTGATGTCGTCCGCACCTGTGGTTTTTTGGAGAATTCATCCTTTTCGGATGCTCTCGACAAAGAGTGAGATAAAACTCGTCAGCTTAAAAATGCAATTAGGATGGGAGACAGTGTCTTTTTACCGTGTCGACACTTCCTTGTTCCCCTCCATACTTGACATCGACTCGATCGGTCTGACGTCCAGCAAATAAAGCTTATGCCTTGTGTTTCACGATATCATCTTTAATGTATTCCATACTTGATTTCGAAATAAATAAATAAATGATATTGCGATATTGATGTTTCTTTTGTTGTCACCTTCAATGCTCTCCTTGATGTTTACTTTTATAAGAAATAACAGAATGCAGTCGAGGCCAATGGATAAGTATTGCTCTTTCTTTATACATGTACGTCCTCTTGAATGGCATGAATATCTTCCCGCGATACGTAAATTCCCGCGAGATATGAATCTTCCCGCGATGCATAACTTTCAGCGAGGAATAAAATCTTCTCGCGATGTGCAAATTTTGACGAGGTGTGAACTCTTCTCGTCGTGCATAAATTTTGACGAGGCATGAAATCTTCTCGTCGTGCATAATTATTGACTCGCGATGCATGATTCCGCGATGCATGATTTCCGCGATGCACGAATTCCAGCGAGGCATAAATTCTTCTCGCGATGTATAAATTCCAGCGAGGTATGAAGTCTTCTCGTGATGCATAAATTTTGACGAGGCATGAAATCTTCTCGTCGTGCATAATTAATGACTCGCAATGCATGATTCCGCGATGCATGAATCCTAGCGAGGCATAAATTCTTCTCGCGATGTATAAATTTTGACGAGGCATGAAATCTTCTCGTCATGCATAATTATTGACTCGCGATGCATGATTTCCGCGATGCATGATTTTCAGCGAGGCATAAATTCTTCTCGCGATGTATAAATTTTGACGAGGAATGAAATCTTCTCGTCATGCATAATTATTGACTCGCGATGCATGATTTCTGCGATGCATGATTTTCAGCGAGGCATAAATTCTTCTCGCGATGTATAAATTTTGACGAGGCATGAAATCTTCTCGTCATGCATAATTTCCAGCGAGGTATGGAGTTTTCTCGCGATGCATAAATTTTGACGAGGCATGAAATCTTCTCGTCGTGCATGCTTAATGACTCGCGATGCATGATTCCGCGATGTATGATTTCCGCGATGCATGATTCCGCGATGCATGATTCCGCTATGCATGATTCTTCTCGCGAGGTATGAAGTCTTCTCGCGATGCATAAATTTATATCGCCCCCGTAGATAGTAACGGTAAGACGATCTCCAAATAATATATCGACTTGATCGATAACGATGAAATAATAATTCCATAACTGTCTCTTCTGAGGTAGTGCATGGTCTTGATCGACAATAATCATCTTGCTTTGATAACGCAATGCAAATAGCGTCTTCTATAGAAATCGTGAAATCTCCGCTGAGATTCCTGTTTGATTCATCTTCGAATCTGGATGGATACTTTGTAAATTTCCCATTGTTGAGAATGGTCTTAAATAAACAAACACATTCATAAGCATCCTGACACAAACGATATTCCTGCTTTCAATAAAATTCTGGTTTTGGAGATAGTTTTCTCCTTCTCCGTATTCATCCGTCGGAAGAATTTGGCCAATTTCGAAGAGAAGCTGTGAACCTGCATCCACAGAAAAATTGTCAGTTTTAAACATACTGATCTGTGTCGATCTCTTCGGTTGTTTGCTCCTTGTCCTGATATTTTCGGTTGATTTCCCGATTTCCCGACTCTTGATAGATAAGAAAATATCTTATGCCAAAACAGATGGAATATAAAAGGGAAATTTTTAAGAGAAACAAGAATTTTTTTATTTTTTTTTTTAAAAAATAGTATCTTGAAAAAGTCACTGCCAAGTCATGTCATGTCAGGCTTAACGAGCTTTTTTGAGTTCGACGCTTGTCGAAGGAATTTCAGAGGCATTCCGGACTTGCATGGAAGACCCATGATGAAATTTTGAGGCCATCCTCAAAATTTCTGTCCCAGTTTAGTATCTTGCTCATCTTTCCATTGTAACCGAATAAATCGCAAAATTTTTGAGATCTCCTCAAAAATTCTGTCCCAGTCGCAAATTCAAAATGTCTTTAGTTTGATCCGCTAAAGAGAAGGTTCCTTCTGGAGAATTTTTGAGTCCCTCTCAAAAATTCTGTCCCAGTTTCTATTGTAGAAGGGGAAATAGAAATGACGAGATATATGACCGAGCCCTTGTGGCGCCTACGTATCCCGTTGAGGCAGGAATCAGGTCAAACGTAGTTCCCCTTAAAGGTTAACAAGAATAGATTTACAAAGAAACCGACCGAGGCCGATAAAGGCCGCCTACGTATCTAATTCTTGAGGATTCAGGTCGAACGTAGTTCAAATACAAAGAAATGATTAAAGGGGTAAATGGGGTGACCGATGCTGACATAGGCCGCCTACGTATCTCGTTCTCGAGAATTCAGGTCAGACGTAGTTCGTTACAGGAGGGATAAGAATTCAAATTCGAACAAATACAAGCAAACAGAAGATTACAAGTAAATGATGGAAAATGCAAAACGAACTACACGCGTAATATCTCTTGACAGCATCTGAGTTGATAGGCTTGGGCCATACAACGCCATCCATCTCTGACAAGACTAAAGCACCTCCAGATAGTACTTTGCGAACCATGTAAGGACCTTGCCAGTTTGGTGCGAACTTTCCTTTGTACTCGTCTTGATGAGGAAAAATACGCTTAAGGACCAACTGACCAACTTCAAAATTTCTGGTTCTTACTCTTTTGTGAAAAGCGCGAGTCATTCTTTGTCTATACAACTGGCCATGACAAACAGCAACCATCCTCTTCTCATCAATCAAAGCTAGTTAATCAATCCGTTTGCTAACCCACTCAGCATTACTTAGGTCAGCTTCTTGGATGATCCTCAGTGACGGTATCTCGACTTCAACAGGTACGACTTCTTCTGTTCCGTATACTAGCAAGTATGGAGTAGCCCTAGTTGATGTTCTGACCGTCGTTCGATAACCCAGTAGAGCATATGGCAACATTTCATGCCAACCCCGCTGCTTGTCAATCATTTTCCTCAGAAGCTTCTTGATGTTCTTGTTGGCGGCCTCTACAGCTCCGTTCATTTGAGGGCGATAAGCAGTGGACCTTTGGTGAATAATCTTAAATTGTCCACATATCTCTTTCATCAGATGGCTGTTGAGATTTGCACCGTTATCAGTGATGATGGATTCTGGAACTCCAAATCGGCATATCAGATTGTTGCGGAAAAAATCGGCCACCAATTTCTTGGTTACCGATTTGTAAGAGGCTGCTTCCACCCACTTGGTCAAATAATCGATGGCAACCAAAATGAATCTGTGTCCATTAGAAGCGGCTGGCTCTATAGGACCGATGACATCCATTCCCCAAGCTACAAATGGCCAAGGTGAACTCATAGCATTAAGTTCGTGAGGTGGCACCCGTATCAAATCGCCGTGCACTTGACATTTATGGCATTTTTGCACGAATTTGCAACAGTCATTCTCCGTAGTCATCAAGAAATAACCAGCTCGAAAAACCTTTCTTGCTAAAGTAAGCCCATTCATGTGTGTACCGCAAACTCCAGCATGCATCTGTTCAATAAGCCTCACAGCTTCAGCAGCATCTACACATCTTAAAAGACCCAAATCTGGAGTCCTCCTATACAAGACTTCTCCATTCAGAAAGAAATTGAGAGCCATACGACGTATCGACTTCTTTTGATTAGATGTGGCGTCTTCTGGATATGTCCCAGACTCCAGGTACCTCTTTATGTCGAAATACCAAGGCAAACCATCTGGTTCTGATTCAACATGTGAACAATGGACTGGATGTTCCCTCAAGTCTATATCCAACGGGTCGATGTAATCAGTATCTGGATGTTTTATCATTGAAGCGATGGTGGCAAGAGCATCAGCTAATTCATTCTGTATTCTGGGAGTATGTCTGAACTCGATCTTGCGAAACCTTTTACACAGATTTTGCACATATTGTACATAAGGTACAATCTTTGGGTTCTTCACAACCCATTCTCCCTGAACCTGATGAATCAAGAGGTCTGAATCTCCAATAACCAGTAACTCGTAAACATTCATGTCGACGACCATTTTCAAACCGAGAATGCAAGCTTCATACTCAGCCATGTTGTTCGTGCAGTTGAATCGTAGCTTAGCCGCCATAGGATAGTGCTGACCAGATTCTGATACCAGGACCGCTCCAACACCTTTACCCTGGTGATTCACCGCTCCATCGAAGAATAATCTCCAACCTGGATAAGCCTCAGAGATATCCTCACCCACAAATGACACCTCTTCATCGTGAAAATATGTCTTGAGAGGTTCATACTCTTCATCAACGGGATTTTCCGCAAGATGATCTGCCAAAGCTTGTGCCTTTATTGCCTTCTGAGTCACGTACACGATGTCAAACTCACTCAACAGTATTTGCCATTTAGCTAGCTTCCCGGTCGGCATCGCTTTCTGGAAAATATACTTCAACGGATCCATCCTGGAAATAAGGTATGTAGTATACGACGACAAATAGTGTCTCAGCTTCTGGGCAAGCCACGTCAGAGCACAACATGTTCTCTCCAGCAAAGTGTAGCGAGACTCGTACGGAGTAAACTTTTTGCTTATGTTGTAGATAGCCCTCTCCTTCTTCCCTGTCTCGTCGTGTTGACCAAGTACACATCCAAAGGCGTTATCTGAAACAGACAAATATAGCAACAAAGGACTCCTTTCTCGCAGAGGAACCAATACTGGTGGGTTAGACAAGTAGCTCTTGATAGCGTCGAAAGCAGTCAGGCACTCCTCAGTCCACTTAGTTGAGGCATCTTTCTTCAGCAACTTGAAGATAGGCTCACATACCACCGTCGATTGTGCTATAAACCGGCTGATATAGTTTAACCTCCCTAAGAAACTCATAACCTCTTTTCTCGTCTTCGGCGGAGGTAACTCCTAAATTGCTTTAATCTCGGAAGGGTCGAGCTCAATACCTCTTCTGCTAACTATAAACCCCAACAACTTCCCAGCTGGGACTCCAAAAGCACATTTGGCGGGATTTAGCTTTAGGTTGTACCGATGCAAACGTTCAAAGAATTTCCTCAGGTGTGTCAAATGATCCGAACTCTCGCGGGATTTGATTATGACGTCGTCCACGTACACTTCAATTTCCTTGTGAATCATGTCGTGAAAGATGGTCGTCATGGCTCTCATGTAAGTAGCACCGGCGTTCTTGAGACCAAACGACATTACCCTGTAATGATATACACCCCAAGGTGTGATGAAGGCCGTTTTTTCCGCGTCTTTCTCATCCATCAAAATTTGGTGATAACCCGCGTAACAATCCACAAATGGCTGCATCTCATGTTTAGCGTAGTTGTCAATCAAAATATGGATATTTGGCAACGGAAAATTATCCTTTGGGCTAGCCTTGTTGAGATCCCTGTAGTCAACACAAATTCTGATTTTTCCATCTTTCTTGGCAATTGTAACAACATTGGCCAGCCAGGTTGGATATTGTGTCACTTCAACCAATCGGGACTCTATCTGCTTGGTGATTTCCTCTTTAATCTTCAGACTCAATTCAGGCTTGAACTTTCGAGTCTTTTGCTTCACCGGTTTAAACCCTGGATTGATAGGCAGCTTATGAGACACGACATCGGTACTCAACCCCTGCATGTCACCGACTTCCCAAACGAACACATCATGGTATTCGGCAAACAGGCGAACCAGGCTCTCCTTCTGAGTGTCATTTAAATGAGTGCTGATCTTAACCTCTTTGGCATATTCTGAATCGCCCAAATTCACCGTCTCTGTCTCCTCCTGGTTCTGTTTATGTTGGTTCTCGAACTGTCGAAATTCTTCGGCCACATAGTCCGGTTCCCCATTTCCCTCGTCGTGGTCATCGACGTCGTCGTCATTTGCCTCGTTTTGCTCATTTAGCCCATGACTTGACATGATATTGGCAGGTTTGTAACTTACGTTACTGAAATCATAAACAGACAAAATTAGGAAAGTAAAATATAACTCGCAATTAAATAAACAAAGTCAAAATAAGGAGGCTTTCATTTAAATCGAATCAAAAATGCAAACTTGGGTCATGGCGCGAGGCCATGTTGCCTTTTAAACATCATAACAAAATTCAAAATCAAGAAAATGGAGAAATGGTGGGTCTCGGGCCTCTTCCGGACTACCACCGATTTTAATATGCACAAAATAACTCCTTTCTACCACAGAGTTCGGGATATCAGGATTTGCGTGGACGTCCAATTCAGCAGCACCTCCCCTGGTTCAGCGTCACGAATGCCAGCTGGCTCAGCCTCCTCCTCGATGATGGCATTGATCTCCTGGAAAAGGTCACAGATTCCTTCCGCATCGTCTTCAGGCTCGGCACGCTCCCGGACTGGAAAGGATTGATAGAGATGCGAGATCGGCTTAGTCAACCCTTGATCCCTTTTCCTCTTCATCTTCATATCATCATTTGTGGGGATGTACCCCAAACCATACCTTGATCCTGTAGCAAGGATTGGAACTGGCTCGATGATCCCTTGCGCATTCCTTCCTAATCCGAAACCTGGTTTGAATCCACTCTGCAGCATTACCGTGGCGATCATTTTGTACACGGCCGGCATGGGGTTCTGCGGGGCCAAGCCCTCATCGGTGGCATTTACCAACTCCACCGTGTAGAAGTCCGAACCTTGCGGTGTTTCGTCCTAGACCGGCACTTGCCTTCCCGATTGACCCTTTTCACCATGAATCACCAGTTCTTCATTTTTCCACACTAGTTTTATCATTTGGTTGAGAGTGGAGGGGACGGCCCCAGCCGCGTGGATGAATGGCCTTCCCAACAGAAAGTTATAGCTGGTGTCGATGTCCAACACCTGGAACTTTGCCTCGAACTCTGCGGGGCCCATTTGGATGGTCAGGTTCACAGCTCCCAACGTGTCTCTCTGCACACCGTCGAATGCTCTCACATTGACCTGGTTTTGCTCCAACTTTCCGAGGTCAAACCTCAGCTTCTTCAATGTGGAAAGGGGGCATATGTTCAAACCAGATCCGTCGTCTACCAGAACACGGTTGATGACCTTTCCGCGACATATCACGGTGATGTGTAGAGCTTTGTTGTGGGCCCTCCCTTCGGCCGGCATTTCATCATCGCAGAAACTGATACGGTGTCCCCGAATGACCTGGTGAATCATAGCAGCTACATTGTCACTGCTCGTACCCGAGGGCACATATGTGTCATCCAGGGCTTTCATCAAAGCCTGTCTATGGGACCAGAAGCTCATCAGCAGGGCCCACACCGAAATTTGGGCTGGAGTTTTCTCCAAGTGCTTGGCGATGGAGTAGTCTTTGGGTTGCATTCTCCTCCAGAACTCCTCTACTTCTGCTTCGCTGATCGGTCTCTTGGCATGATCTTTCTTTTGTCCTCCGAGAGCAAGCTCATCAGGAGTGTAACATCTTCCAGATCTAGTCATGCCCTGAGCCACGGCCGTTTCTATAACGAACTTGGGCTTGGCGAGAGTCTTTGCGGGCACCAAGGCAACAGCCTTTGCAGGTGTCAGAATGACAAACTCTCCTTTCTCCCTGACGCTCAAAGAAGCGACAGCCCTCTCCAAGTCTTCCTGAACAACAGGAGTAATTCTCTTGGCTTCACGCTCATCTTCGTCAGTTTCTATCATGTTGATGTTTCCACCCCCATGATTTGGCAACGGATTCGTGTTGACGTTTGGCGCCGCGGGCTGAGGAGAGACCACTTCCTGGTCAATCAAGTCCTGGATCTTGTGCTTGAGATTGATACAATCTTCTGTATTATGTCCAACACCGTTGGAATGGTAAGCACATCTCTGCTCCGGTCTGTAGAATTTGGAATTAACATCCACGGGCTTGGGGCCCACAGGGTCGATGTATCCGGCCGCGGGTAATCTTTTGAACAATTTAGTTCTGCTTTCCGCCAATACAGTGAAGCTTCTGGAGGGCTTCTTCTCAGACCTGGGGCAAGGGGGATCATACCCGCCCTGCTGTGGGGGAGGGACTTGTTGATAACTGCGGGCATTTGGTCGTGGAGCTTGGGCTCTGGGATGGGGATTTGTTTGGTAGTTTGGCATTGGGGCTCGGTAATTCGGATGGGGGTTTTGATATGCTGGGGTTTGTATTTGATATGCCGGAGACGGTGTTCGATAGCTTGGTTGTACATTAGCGCAGCTAGGAGCGACACTTTGGTAATGGGGAGGGACTTGATAAGCTTGGGGGTAGTTTGGATATGTGGAGGGAAAATTTTGGGGAATCGGGGGTGGATTTTGATACGACACAATATGGGCATCTGGATAATGGGGGGCAGCATTGTAGTGGCCGGAGTGACTTGAGTGTGGATAGTAGGCTCGATGAGGCTTTGATGGAGGATTGGAGCAGCCTTGGGGACGTGGTAAGTTTCTGGGGATTTTTCTTCCCCCGTGCGAGATAGCGTTAACCTCCTCTCTTTTCTTCCTTACCAGTCCGGAAGATCCAGGCGATGCAGACGCTCGGGCTATCTTCCCCGACTTCAGGCCATCTTCAATAGTCTCGCCCACTTTGACTATTTCGGCAAACTTGGCGCCGATTAACAAGATGATCTTGTCATAATACTCGGGCTCCTGCACCCGCACGAACACCTCCACAATTACTGCCTCTTTCCTCCATCTGTACGCGAATTCTCGATAGCTTTCTGTGGGCTTCTGCTTCATCTTCTCCAATGAGTACCGATCAGGAACTATCTCGACGTTATATGCGAATCTATCGATGAAATCCTTAGCCAGTGCACTCCAACTGGGCCACTGTCGAGTCTCATGTGACGTGAACCACTCCAGGGCTTCACCGCATAGGCTCCGGCTGAATAACCTCATCAGCAAGGCTTCATCTTTACCAACTCCCACGAGTTGGTCACAGTATGCTCTCAGGTGTGCCATGGGGTTGCCCACTCCTCCGAAGGTATCAAACTTCGGGATCTTGAACCCTTCAGGTAGGTTCAAGTCTGGGTTGATGCATAGTTCTGCGTAGCTTAACCCGGCGACGTCTGGAGTACTTTGCAATTCTCTCATCGCCCTCTTAATCTCCTCCTTTATGTCTACCTTCGCTTCTTCCCTCGCCCTCCACTCTCTTTCTTGCTCCTCATAATGGTCCAACTCGGAGCCGTGCACCTCATGCTCGGTCGGGACAGGGACTTGGAAAGTAGTTCTTTTGGGGAGGGGTGCAACTATGGAAGGGCTTGGGACATTCTGTGCGGTTTGATAGTTTTGCGGATAATTTTGGGGATTGGTATTTTGGTTTAAGTGGGGGTGTGGTGTGTGGGATTTGAAGGCGGTGAGATTTTGGGTTTTATTTTGGGGTAGTGGGGCTGCTTGAGTATTTTGGGGATGTGGTGGCATTTGCGGAGGATTGTTTGGAAGTGGGGAGGGAGTTTGATAGGAGACCGACGCGTATTGGGGGTTTTGGGTTGTCATGTCTACCCCAGACGGGTTGTGCACGGGTGTCGGTGGACGTTGCTGAGTAGGATCCGAGCTGGACGAGGGGAAGTATGTAGGGGGTCTTGCGTCGAGAAAGTTGGGGCCGAATCCGGGCGGAGGGGTGTCTTGCCTCCGTTGCATCTCTACCCTCATGTCAGCTATTTGCTGCATCAACTGCGCAATAAGCATATTCTGCTCTGCCACAGTTGGCTGAGCCACCACGACATCTGTGAGGCTGATTTGTTCATTGTTGTCGCCCATGTCTGTATTTGCGTTTGATCCGGGGAAGGAATCTGCGCGACCTTTTGATCTGGTGAAGTAGTGGTGATCTGCCAGCTTTATCGACACAGATCAGTAAGAGGTACCTGAGAGGTAATAACAACTCAAAGGCAAATTTGTTAGTGCATATCCGGATTACAAAATGCATAATATCGCACATAAAACAGATAAACACACAGGTCGCTTTGTTTGAGGATATCTTAACCCACGAATGAGGACGGAAATATATTCTGAACAAACAGGAATTTGTTTGTTTTGACGTCATCTCGGGAAAGATGAATCACGTTGAGCTATGGTCTTCTTGAAGCTGCTTTTCAACGTCCGTTGATCTCATCTTCGCATCTCCGAAACATGGAGGAGAATGAAAATTTCTGTGATAGGGGTCGGGCCGGGAAGGCTGCCTACGTATCTCACGGGGAGAATTCAGGACCAACATAGTTCGGATACATTTTCATTCATTCTCTCATTTTGATTACAGGGGAATTGAAAAACAACATTGAAATTTCTAGAAGACAACATTTGGCGATTTCTTGTCTTGTGGCTGCGTCAGACAGTCGGAAATGGAGGCTTGTAGACGATTTCTTCTTCATCGTCCTCCTCAATTACTTCACAGCCGGGGCTACTGTTATCTGTTCTCTGTTCACGGGCGGGATGTTTTCCGCCTTTTGAGTTGCTATGGGTTGCCAATTCTTCGTCGAGTGTCGCACTTTTGGCCAACGACACGGCAGTCTCGATATCTATTTTTGCTTCTCTCTCCTTTCCTTCGTGTGTCTCCAAATGAAGCAAGTTCAACCTTTTCCTTAGGCTTTCGGTTTCCATCTCAACCTCCTTCTTTCTCTTTATCTGTGACGCCAGATCATCATCCAAGGTTGTGACCGCAGCTTTGTAGATCGCCGTGGTCACGTCTACTTTGAGTCCTTCTTCTTTAACCCTCTGAATCTCTCGAGTGATTCGTTCGATCTTTCTTCGTAGTTCCTCCTCAGTTAGCTCCGTCTGGACGTTCTTGCCTTTGTCCATAGCGGTGATTCAACTTCCCTAGGATGATAGAGTGGTATTTAGGATTTGTGGTGGGAGATGGATTTTGCGTGAGAAACTAGAGACTCAGAAATTTTGGTCGGACATTTTAATAGTGGCTTCTGTATACTCTTTAGAGTTTTGGGCTTGGAGTGGGTTTACAATATCTTCATTCAAAGGAACGTAACACATAAGCATTTAAGTGCACATAGATAACACGTCCTAATCATGCATGGGGACCCTTTTGTGCCAAGGGTTGGCCTAACGCATTCGAATGATGTACGTGTGAGTTTAAACCAGTCAAGTGATTCCCCCCAAAATACTATTTAACAATGAGTGAAATGTTTTAAAAGGGAAATAAACAAACCCACGCAGGGGCTATTTAGAAAGTGCGATAATATCAGGCCCACGCAGGGGCTAAAGCAACGCGAATACAACAAGGAAAAACCCACGTAGGGGCGATATCAACTATGCTGCTCCGGACGATCCCGCTCCGTCGTCGTTTTTCTGGTTTTTGTGCTGTTGGAACATGTACCTCAGCATCAACAGAAAGCCTTCGCCCAGACGCCCTTTGTCTTCCAGGCTCTCGTATCGCATCCTCTCAATTTTCTGCTAGATCCAGTTGTCGAACTCTTCATACCCTTGCTTCAGTCTCTCGATCTCTGGAGTTGCCCTCTCGAGTGCGTCTTGATTCTCTACGAATTTGGCGTAGACCTCATTAGCTTCTTCCTTTAATTCTCGTAATTCGGCCTCTGCTTTGGCCTCTTTGTCTGTCACACTGCGAAAGCTACGCGGAATTTGAAAGGAGATGTTTTGTATATCCCTCTTCAACCATGCTTTGTAGCCTTCGTCACATCCAGCGTTGAATCGGTCAGGGGCGACACTGTCTTTGCCCATGCGCTTGGCATTCTTCCATTCTCTGAGCATCTCTGTAGCGTCGTCCACCCTGTCGTCCCCAATAGCGTATACATAAGCGCCATAATATGCTTGTCTAGGAACAGTCTGCCTCCTTCCGAACTGTCGCAAGACTCAGAATGGCGCGTAAGGGCGAATTCGTCGAATGCCAGGTAGAGGAAGCACGGCACATCTTCGACTTTCTACGACAACTTCTTTGGATATGAAGCGGTCGAGCATCCATTGGAGGTTCTCTTCTCTCAACTCGGAGAAAATTTGGGCCCATCTCCCTCTCATTTTCCGATTGTTCATGTTTGCCCAGAATAACAAGTCGTTCAAGTCCTTGAGGGTGTTCTTGTTGTCGAGAGTGTGCAGTTCTCGAGTTCCGGCACCCTTCGCCAAGTGGCTGAGAATCCACCATTGGAGGAGCAGATTACAACCCTGGAAGTACCGATGTTCCTCTTTGCACTTACCCAAAGCGCGATATATGTCTGACAATATGACCGGGGCTACGGAGTAGTACTTTGTCGTCCCTTGATTCTCGTACCCTTTGAACAACGTCTGGACAAGTGTTATGACTCTGGTGTTGATGCTCAGGCTTGGGCCGTGCGGGAAGACCATCGCTCCCAACAAAGCTATGGCAAATGCCAACGGGCGGAGCTCGTTCCACTCCCTGTAGGAAATCTTAAATTCCCGATTATACGCGGCATAGAAACTCGCGTGTCCAAATCTGATGTAGAAATCTCTGAACATTATGTGGGAATCTTGACACCAATAAGTGAAATCCTTTCTTAATCCTAGCCAATCCGAGATGTTCTCAACGAAAGGTTTGTTGGGGATAAACACGTCCTCTTGCTTTCGGACTCTTCTTTCTAGACCCGTGCCCACAGTGTCTATGCAATCTCTTATTTCTTCCAATGTAGGGGTGATTTCGGCCGTTCCAAAACGGAAAACCATTCTCTGGCTGTCCCAGTACCCTGTAAGAACCTCGATCAACTCTGGCCAACCGTCCATGTTGATTATCGCGGTTAAGGCCCCTACATACTTGTTGAGAGTCCGCCTATGATCTCCGTCTAAGTCGTTGTGCCACATTGTTAGTTGGGGTGGCGCGGAGATGACCATGTTGAATTTCGGGAAGCGGTCCATATCTGCAAAACAGAAACCCGTTAGACTTTCCCCTATCCCCAAGTTGGTTTTCACACATACACTTTCGAATGTCAAATAACATGATGCGTCGTGAGGTCGAAGACCTTAGACGCGATTTTGGTAGTTTTCTACTAAAATGGACTTAATACACCTTGGGTATTAAGTCGTCCTAGGCTGATGCCTAATTTTGGTTTTGGTTTCGCTCTAACTTAGGCTTTTCTAGAATTGTTTTCAAATAGACGGTTACCCGAGTCGGAAAAACATCGGGGTGGAGCTATCGAATAACGTCGGATGACCGCATTCCGACTATTTATTCGATACTCCCAAATGACTTCTTGGGTTTTTCTGAAGAAAGTCGCGATAAGCCGCGTAACTTCCGTTTCCTAATGCAACTATTTGCCGTTTGGCGGAATTTATGCCATGAAAATGCAACTTCTAAAACTAAAGAAAATTAAACAATTAAACAAGTTAGTCAAATAGAGTTAGTCTTAAGGTTAGAATCCTCCAAATCCCCAGCGGAGTCTCCATTTCTGTTTTATCGAAAAATAATTTTCTAAAAGAGTTTGTTTTATTTTAGACTTTTTAGGAGTCGCCACTTAATTTTTAAGGAAAATTAAGAAAACTTTTATTTTCAAAAGACTTAACAGAAAAAATCGATTGAAAATATTAAAGGGGTTCGGGATTCCTATTAGCGTCTTAGGAAGGTGTTTAAAGCACCTAAGACACTCCGCTAGCTACGGTTTTCCGACGATTAACTTATTTGACTATTTTTGTTTTAACTTTTGCAATTTTGAACTTATTGATTTTTATCTAGGCAAATTTGACAAGTTTTGAAATATTTATCTCTTTGAAATTCAACCTTTAGGTAAACTTCTTAAGTTTGATAAAATAGATAGGCGTTCCGAGGGGTTTGGAGTTTTCCCATCCTAATACTAACAAGAATGTAAACGAACGCACAAACAAAGTAATAAAGAGAGAGAGAGAGGGAGAAAGAGATTTGGGTCCAAGTCTTCGGGTTCTGTTCGCCTTGACCGAAACTTGGACCCACCTGTTTTTGGGGTTTTTAACCCATTTTGCACCTGTCCTAATCTAAACGCACAAAATAAAATAAGAAAATAAAAACGACAAGAGGGCTTATGCCCATTACAAAATAAAATACAAAATATAAAAGTAAAGAAAAAAACATCTTCGAATCCTTCACTTCTTTAAACTAGCTCCACTTCGAGAATCTGTCCGCCTAATTTGTGGCTTGACTTGATAGAGGGAATTAAGCCTTTATGGCTTTCTCGAAAATGCAAAGAGAGGGTATGCGGAGGTCCACAATGACCTCGAACGTGTTTCCCATGCAACAGAATATATCAACGGAATTAATACATGATCCAACTAACGTATACAAAGAGAATAAAATAAGCAAGACATACTTTGTAGTTACTTAAACTTAATAGTAGGCATATGTCAGAAGAGAAACAAACAACACACAACTCTAACACTTTAGCAAGGAATAGAGAACGAAACGCCATTGAAAACATCATACGTTTAAATATCAACTAATCATTTGTGCTTCAAACATTTGAACATCCCTCACTTAACTTTGAAAGGATTACACCATGTGAAGCAACACACAATCATATGAAACTGAACTAAAGTTATTCTTGAGTAAGTAGTTACATCGGACAAACAAAATAGATCGCATTGTCATCTTAACATCCGGCAAACCAACGATAAATACTGCTACAAGAGGAGCACGACCCCTTAAACTATAGATTTAGCGAAAGTTTTGATAGATGACGCTGGCTTATATTCAAAAGAAACAGTGGTTTGTCTTTGAAGATAAAACGAAAAGAAAATAGAGGAAAAGAAAGAAACGAAACCATTCCAAGATGCTAAAGAAACAGACTATACGGTCGGAGCAAACACCTTATAATATCTACCAGTTCAATCTAGACTGAATGCACAAACAAGTGAGACAACAAAATGAGCTTAAGATGAGGTAAAAGTATGAGAAAATCATCTTTGAACATACAAAACACGAACAATCTAGGCATATTCTAACAGACGGACACTGATAAGGGGGGGGGGGTTAACGAGCCAGTTGCATCAAACATCTGTTTGAAACTTCGTAACTTACAGCGCTACAGATCTTGAATGCAACAGGAGACATCATTTTCGAAACAGCACAACAAAAAAAACAAAAAATAAATCACGAGGAGCAGGAGGATTACGGGAAGTATACATACATATATATATGCATCAAAACATGCTGTGAATGAAATAACACTAAACACACAAAGTTCTTCATGCACACACAAAAATTTAAAATCGAAAACGAGACATAAAGGGGGTAGACATTAACTTTTAGAGGCAGCGAACAAGACGAGGACGAGCTGGTGCGAGCTATTCCACCACAAACTTAATGTTTCGAACAGTTGCCTAAAGGGACTAGCGTCGCCGGAACGAGAAAACCGATATCGCGGTCGAAGCTGAAACGCAGGTCTACGTTCTACTCTCACTTCTCCTCTGTTCTCGTCTAAACTTCTCGACAAAAGTTCTAACCCAACTATCCTTCTTCGACAAAAAAGAAAGGGAGACAAAATATCTTCCCCGAATTCGTCTTAAGCCTTTGGTAGCACTCTCCAAATTTTAGAAAAATCCTCCAAGAAATCTCGACTGCTCTGCTATAACAGACAAAAAACAAACACAAAAGCTTCCTCTTTTTTTTTTTTTAGAAAATTTTCCTTTCAGGAATCCCAATGCTCAAAATTCTCACTAAAATTTCTAACCCTTTGAAAATTTCTTAAACCGAAAAATGTCCAACCTAAGTTCTGCTTTTCCGAATTTTTCGATGAAAATCTCTAACCCATTTTCTCGAGGACGGAAGGGGTTTATATTGGGGGATATTAGGGTTTTCGGAAGAGGGAGGGAGGGATTACGAATTTCTCGACCCATTTCGGATTCGAATTTGAAATTCGAATCCTTTCCCTTAAAGGAGAAACACACTTTTCCTGCAAATTCGACTCCATTCCGAACGAGGAAGGAAGGAGAGACGGTCGAGATCAGTTGGGTGTCCTAGGCGATGCGACGTGTCCTCATCTCCCGTCTCAAGGACAAAAATGCAGGTCTGCTTGCCGGAAAGCACTCTACACAGTACAGTGTTGAAGAAAGAGACGTTGGGGGAGGCAGAAGTAGCGTGGGGAGAGAGGGAGAGGGGTCGCGCTTGGGGGATGGGATCGCGTGAAGGGAAGGGATTTCCGTTTCGGGGGTGTCTATTTCTCTGCATTTTTTTCTGTTTCTGGGAAATGTTCGTTCTTTTCTGGGAACGTTGGGGGCATCGCGTGGGGGGAGGGAAAACGAGTAGGGGATAGAGGAAGGGAGAGAGCGTAAGGGAGAGACGCAGGGAGAGGTCGCGTCTGGGGAGGGAGGTTTCCGTTTTGGGAGGTCTGTTTTTTTGCTTTTTCTTTTCTGGGGATCAGGCGACTGTTTTTTTGGGAAAAGTCGCGTGGGTTGGGGAAGAAGGAAGGGGTATTGGGTCGGGTCAAGTAAAAGGTGGGTGGGTTAGGAATTAATCTAGTGGACTGGGATGATGGATTTGGGCCTGGGAAAATGGATTGGGCTGGGATGATGGATTTGGGCCAGGGGAGGATTAATAACCTAGAGAAATTTTGGAAAGGGAGGGGAGTGGGCCGCCTGAATATTGGATAGAGGCCCAAACCTGGCTCTTCCAAATTAAATGGAAAAAGGGTTCAATTTGAATAATAGCCGATTGATTTAAAACGAATTTGGTATAAATTTATTAACGAGCTTATTTAAAGTAACTAGTTTGATAGAATACTTTCTAAACTTAAGATATACATATATACATATACATATATATATATATATATATATATTTTAATCATAAAATATACAAACTATATATACAATTACATAATATATATATACTTATCTAACGTTATGATAAGTAGCATAAGATCCGTATATTATATATATTTTTTACTTATATATATATATGCATATATATATATAGGTATACATATATACATACTTATATATATATATATACTTCTTTTTTTTTAAATTTCGCAAGATTTATAAAACTAATTAACTTAAATAATTTGAAAAACTCACGAAGCTCGATAATCAATTTATACCGACGTGGGTCAAAAATTGGGTGTCAACAGTGTGAAGTAAAAGGGAGATGATGGCATGCCACGCCCGACATCATCTATTTGTGTTTGCAGTCCAAGGGCAATGATGGCATGCCATGTCCGACATCGACCGACCATGATTGCGGTCCAAGTTCCATAATGGCAAGCTACTTCCTCTGTCATCTGACCATATGTGTTTTCCAAGCTCTATGATGGAATGCTACGCCCGACGTCGACCGATTGTGAGTAGTCAAAAAGCGATGATGGCATGCCACGCTCGACATCATCCGACTGTATGTGCTGTCCAACGGCTACGTGGGCATAACAAGCTTGACTTTTTTCGATCATGTGTGCTTTCCAAGAGCGATGATTGCATGCCACTCCTGACGTAGTCAAACCGTGTGTGGTGTCCTAGGTCGATGATGGCATGCCATGCCCGACTTCGTTCGACATTGTGTATTGTCCAACAGCTACATGGGCATTCCACTTTCGATGTGGTCCGACCATGTGTACAGTCTAAGGGCCATGATGGAATGTGGCGCCTGACGTAATCCTACCATGTGGGCTGTCCAAGGGCCATAATGGAAACCACGCCCTATGTCATCCGACCGTATGTGTTTTCGAACGGCTATTATGGCATGCTACGCAAAACATCGTCCGAGTGTGTGTGCATTCAAATGGTAATGATGTCACGCCACACCTAATGTATGTCGAGCATGTGTGCTCTCGAAGGGCTTCTCTGGCATTTTACACCCGACGTTGTTTGACCATGAGTGAATTCTAGGGCGATGATTGCATTCCACACCCAACATCTCATACTATGTGTGCTTTCCAAAGGTGATGATGGCGTGCCACGCCCAACATCGTTCATATGTGTGTGCATTCCAAGGGTGATGATGGCATGCCACGTCCCCGATTTTCCAACTGTGCGTTCGATCGAAGGTCTATAATTGCAAGCGATGCTCTATTTCATCTGATCATATGTGTTTTCCAAGGGCTACGATGGCAGGCTAATATGGCAGGCCATACCCAACGTCGTACGACCGTTTGTGCTGTCTATGGGATACTCTGAAATTCTGCACTCGACATCGTCTAATCGTGTGTGTAGTCCAAGGGATATGATGACTTGCCACACCCGAGATATTTTTATCGTGTGTGCTTTCCAATGGAAATGATGGAATACCAGGACCAACATCATCCATTTATGTGTGCACTCAAAGGGCGATTATGGCATGGAACATCCGTAGTCGATTGACTGTGTGTGACATCTAAGGTCTAAGTTGATATGCTAAGCCCAACGCCGTTCAACTGTGTGTGCTTTACATCGGCTATGATGGCGTGCCACGCTTGACGTCGTCCAACCGTTTGTGTTGTTCAAGAGCTATGATTACATGCCATGCCAAACGTCTTTCAACCGTGTGTGTTATCCAAGGGCTATGATTGCATGCCACGCCCGATGATGTCCGATCGTTTGTGGTTTCAAAGGGCTTCGTGGGCATGCAAAACTTGACTTCATTCGATTGTGTGTGCTTTCCAGGAGCGATGATGGCATGCCATGTCTGACATTGTCCATATGTGTGTGCATTCCAACGGCGATGATAACATGCCACGTCCGACATCGTCCTACTACGCATTCCGTCCAAGGTCCATAATGTCAAGCCACACTCTATTTCATCCGACCATGAGTGTTTTCCATGGGCTATGATGGCATGCTTCTCCCGAAATTGTTCGACTGTCTGTGCAGTCCAAGGGCGATGATGGCATGCCACGTTCGACTTCATCCAACCATGTGTGTTATCCAAGTGATAATCTGGCTTTCCACGCCCAACATTGACCTACAGTGGGTGCAGTCCAAAGGCGACAATGGCATGTCACGCGTAACATCATCTGATCGTCTGTGCTATCCAAAGGCGAAGATGGAATGCCAGACAATTCATCAACCATCTATGTGTTCAGTCCACGTGCGATGTCCAGCCACGCTTTAAGTCCTTTAATCATTTGTGCTGTCCAAGGGATATAATGGCATGCAACGCCAGACGTCGTCAGATAGTGTGTATTCTCAAAAGGAAATGAGCAAAAGCCAAGCCTAATTTCGTTCTATCGTATATGTTGTCCAATCTAGATGATTACATGCAACACCTGACATTATCCGTTCGTCTGTGCAGTCCAAAGGCGATGATTGCGTTCAACGCTCGAAATAGTCTGGTCTTGTGTGCTATCCAAGGGCTATGATGACATGCCAGCTTAATGTCATTCAACCGTGTGTGTTGTCCAAGGGCTATTATGGCATGCCACGCCCGACGTCGTTCGACCGTCTATGATGTCAAAAGGAGATGATGGCATGCCATGCCTAATTTTGTCTCACCATGTGTACGGTCCAAGGGAGATAATGGGATGCCACGCCCGACATCGTTCATTCGTCTGTGCAGTCTAAGTACGATGATAGGATGCCACATCCGAGGTCGACTGGTTGTGTGTGCTATACAACGGCTATGATGACATGCCACACTTAATGTCCTTTAACCATGTGTGTAGTTCAAGGGCTATGATGGCATGCCACGCTCGACGTCTTCTTACCGTGTTTGCTGTACAAAGGCGATGATGGCATACCACCCCGGATGTCATTTGACCATGTGTGTTTTCCAAGGGTTATGATGGCATGCCCCGCCCCATGTCGTCATACCGTGTGTGATTTCTAAACGCTATGATGGCTTGCCATACCCGACATAGTCCATATCTATGTGAAGTCCAAGGGCGATGATGACATAACACGGCCAACATAGTCCATTTGTTGTGCAGTCCAAGGGAGATGATGGCATGCCTCGTCCGACATCGTCCGACCATGCGTGATGTATACGGTCTATTATAACAAGACACTCCCTCTATCATCTGACCATATGTGTTTTCCATGCTCTATGATGGCATGCTACGCTCAACCTTGTCCGATTGTGTGTAGTCAAAGGGGGATGATGGCATGCCACACCCGACGTCGTCCAACCGTATATGCTGTCCAAGGGATACATGGGCATGACAAGCTTGAATTTATTCGATTGTGGGTTCTTTCCAAGAGCGATGATGGCATGCCACTCCCAACTTGGTTCTATAGTGTGTGTTGTCCAACGGCTACACGAGTATTCCACGGTCGACGTGGTCCGACCGTGTGTACAATCTAATGACTATGCTAGAATGCGGCGCCTGACGTCATCCTACCATGTGTGTTATCCAAGTGCCATAATGGCAACCACGCCGTATGTCGTCCAGCCGTATGTGTTTTTGAAGGGCTATTGTAGCATGCTACGCCCGACGTCGTCCGACTGTGTGAGCATTCTAAGGGCAATGACTTTACGCCATGCCTAATGTAGTTCATCCATGTGTTATTTCAAAGAACTACTCTGGCATTTCACGCCCGACATCGTTCAACCATGAGTACATTCTATGACGATGATGGCATTCCACGTCCAATGTCTCATTTTGTGTGTACTTCCCAAAGGTGATGATGGCATGCCACACCATACATCATCCATATGTGTGTGCATTCCAAGGGGGATGATGGCATGACCTGTCAGACATCGTCCAACCGTGCATTTGGTCCAAGGGCCATAATGGAAAGCGATGCTCTATTTCATCCGAACATATGGTTTTTCCAAGGGCTATGATGCCAGGCTTCTCCCAACGTCGTCCGACTGTCTGTGCATTCGAAGTGCGATAATGGCATGCCATGCTCGATGTCATCCAACCATGTGTGTTGTCCAAGGGATACTCTGGCATGCCACACCCGAGATTGTCTTTTCTTGTGTACTCTCCAAAGGAGATGATGGAATGCCTAACCCAACATCGTCCATTTGTGTGTGCAGTCAAAGTTCAATTACGGTATGGCACATCCATAGTCGACTGACTGTGTGTGCTATCTAAGGTCTATGATGATATGCTAAGCCCAACGTAATTTAACTGTGTGTGCTGTCCAACGACTATGATGACGTTCCATGCTCGACGTCGTCCGACCATGTGTGATGTTCAAGAGCTATGATGACATGCCACCCCCTACTTCTTCCAACCGTGTGTGTTATCCAAGGGATGTGATGACATGCCACGCCCGATGTTGTCCGACTTTGTGGTTTCAAAGGTCTACGTGGGCATGCCAAGCTTGACTTTGTTCAATCGTGTGTGCTTCAAAGAGCGATAATGGCATCCCATGCCAGACATCATCCATATGTGTGTGCATTCCAAGGGCGATGAAGGTATGCCATGTCCGACATCATCCAACCGTGCGTCCGATCAAAGGGCCATAATGTCAAACCACGCTCTATTTCGTCCGACCATATGTGTTTTTTAAGGGCTATGAAGGAATTCTACTCCCAACATCGTCTGACTATCTGTGCAGTCGAAGCGCAATTATGGCATGCCATGCTCGACGTCATCCAACCATATTTGTTGTCCAAGGGATACTCTGGCTTTCCACGCCCGACGTTGTCCTACCGTGTGTGCAGTCCAAAGGCAATGATGGCATGTCACGCGTGACATCATCTGATCTTGTATGCTTTCCAAAGGCGAGGATGGAATGTCAGGCCCTACATCGTCAATCTATGTGTCAAGTGCAAGGACCATGACCATCCACACTTGAAGTCCTTCAATTGTTTTTGCTGTCCAAGGGTTATAATGGCATGCCATGCCAGACGTCGTCTGGTCGTGTGTATTCTCAAAGCGTAATGACCAAAATCCACGCTTAATTTCGTCTGACCGTATGTGTTATCCAATGGTGATGATTACATGCAACACCTGACATAATCCATTCGTGTGTGCACTCAAAGGGACACGATGACAAGCCACTCTTGACGTTGTCTGGTCGTGTGGGCAATCCAAGGGCTATGATGACATGCCAGCTAATTGTCATTAAACCGTGTGTGATGTTCAAGGGCTTTTATAGCATGCCCCGCCCGATGTTGTCTGACCGTCTATGAAGTCCAAAGGCGATAATGGCATACCACGCCTGATGTTTTCTTATTATGTGTACGATCCAAGGGCGATGATAGAATGACACGCCAATCCGCGTTCATTCGTATGTGCAGTCAAAGGGAGATGATGTTATGCCACGTCCGACGTTGACCAATTGTGTTTGCTATACAAGGGCTAGGATGACATGCCACACTTAATATCCTTCACCATATCTTCCGTCCAAGGGCTATGATGGCATGCCACACGCAATATAATCCGACCGTGTTTCCTATCCAAAGGCGATGATGGCATACCATGTCGGATGTCGTTTGACCATGTGGGCTATGATGCCAGGCTAGTCCCAATGTCGTCCGACTGTATGTGCAATCCAAGGGCAATAATGGAATGTCACGTCCGACCTCATCAGATCATGTGTTTAGTCCAAGAGAGATGATTACATGCCATACCCGATATCGTCTTATCTTTTGTACTTTCAAAAGGAGATGATGGAATTCCTGACCCAACATCGTCCATTTGTGTGTGCAGTCAAATGGGCAATTATGGTATGGCACGTCCATAATCGACTGACTGTGTGTGCTATCTAAGGTCTATGAAGATATTTTAAGCCTAACGTCATTCAACCGTGTGTGCTATCAAACGGCTATGATGGCATGCCACGCTCGACGTCGTCCAGCCATGTGTGATGTTAAAGAGCTATGATGACATGCCACACCCAACTTCTTCCAACCGTGTGTGTTATCCAAGGGATGTGAAGGCATTTCACGCCCGATGTTGTCCGACTGTGTGTGGTTTCCAAGGGCTACGTGGGTATGCCAAGCTTGACTTTGTTTGATCGTGTGTGCTTTCAAAAAGCGATGATGGCATCCCACTCCCGTCATCGTGCATATGTGTGTGCATTGCAAGGGCGATGATGGCATGCCATGTTTGACATCGTCCAACCGTGCATTCGGTCAAAGGGCCATAATGTCAAACCATGCTGTATTTCGTCCTACCATATGTGTTTTCCAAGGGCTATGATGGCATGCTACTCACAACGTCGTCCAACTGTCTGTGCAGTCGAAGCGCGATTATAGCATGCCATGCTCGACGTCATCCAACCATGTGTGTTGTCCAAGGGATACTCTGGATTTCCACGCCCGACGTTGTCCGACCGTGTATGCAGTCCAAAGGCGATGATGGCATGCCACGCGTGACATCATCTGATCGTGTATGCTTTCCAAAGGCGATGATTGAATGCAAGGCCCTACATCGTCCATATTTGTGTGCAGTGCAAGGTTCATGACCATCCACACTTGAAGTCATCCAATCGTTTTTGTTGTTCAAGGATTATAATGGCATGCCACGCCAGACGTCGTCTTATCATGTGAATTCTCAATGCGTAATGACAAAAATCCACGCCTAATTTCGTCCGACCGCATGTGTTATCCCATGGAGATGATTACATGCCACACCTGACATAATCCGTTCGTGTGTGCACTCCAAGGGAAACGATGGCATGCCGCTCTCGACGTTGTCTGATCTTGCGGGCAATTAAAGGGCTATGATGACATGCCAACTTAATGTCATTAAACCGTGTGTTCTGTTCAAGGGCTATTATGGCATGCCACGCCCGATGTTGTCCGACCGTCTATGAAGTCCAAAGGCGATGATGGCATGCAACGCTTGACATTTTCTTACCATGTGTACGCTCCAAGGGCGATGATGGAATGCCACGCCTGACATCGTTCATTCGTGTGTGCAGTCCTAGGGCGATGATGTTATGCCACGTCTGACGTCGACTAATTTTGTGTGCTATACAAGGGCTATGATGGCATGCCACGCCCGATATCATCCGACCGTGTTTGCTGTCCAAAGGCGATGATGGCATACCACGCCGGATCTCGTTTGACCATGTGTGTTGTCCAAGGGGAATAATGGCATGCCACGCCCCACATCGTGATACCGTGTGTGATTTCTAAAGGCGATAACGGCATTCCACGCCCGACATCGTACATTTGTGTGTGATGTTCAAAGGAGATGATGGCATGCCACGCTCGACATCGTCCGTTTGTGTGTGCAGTCCAGGGGCAATGATGGCATGCCATGTCCGACATCGTCTTACCATGCGTGCGGTCAAGGGTCTATGATGTCATGCTACGCCCGACGTCATCCGACTGTGTGTAATCAAAGGGCGATGATGGTATGCCATGCTCGACGTCGTCTGACCATATGTGATGTCCAAGAGAAACATGGGCATGCAAAGCTTGACTTTGTTCAATCGTGTGTGCTTTTTCAAAGCGATGACGGCATGCCAAGCCTGATATAGTAAAACTGTGTATGGTGTTCTAGGGCGATGATGGTATGCCACGTTCGACTTTGTTCGACAATGTGCATTGTCCATCGGCTACAGGAGCATTCCACGGTCGATGTGATTCGACCGTGTGTATAGTCTAAGGGCCATGATTGAATGCGGCGCCCAACGTCATCCTACCCTATGTGCTGTCCAAGGGCCATAATGGCAACCATGCCCTATGTCATCTGACCGTATGTATTTTTGAAGGGCTATTATGGCATGCTACACCAGTTGTCGTCTGACTGTGTGTGCATTTTAAGGATGATGATGTCATGCAACACCTAATGTAGTTCAAGCATGTGTGTTATCGAAGGGCTACTTTAGAATTCCACACCCGACGTTGTTCGATCATGAGTGCTATCTACGGTGATGATGGCATTCCACAACCAATGTCTCATTCTGTGTGTGCTTTCCAAAGGTGATGATGGCATGTCGCGCCCAACGTCGTCCATATGTGTGTGCGTTCCAAGGGAGATGATGGATTCCACGTCCAGAGGACTGTGTGTGCTATCTAAGGTCTATGATTATATGCTAAGCCCAACAACCGTGTGTGCTGTACAATGACTATGATTGCGTGCCACGCTCGTCGTCGTCCGACCGAGTGTGCTTTTCAAGAGATATTACGGCATGCCGCTCCCAACGTCTTCCAACCGTGTGTGTTATCCAAGGGATATGATGGCATGCAACGCCCGATGTTTGTCCGATCTTGTGTGGTTTCAAAGTGCTACATGGGCATGCCAAGATTGACTTCGTTCGATCATGTGTCCTTTCCAACAGCGATGATGGGATGCCACGCCTAACATAATCAATATTTATGTGCATTCCAAGGGCGATGAACACATGCCACGTCCGACATCGTCAAACAGTGCATTCGTTCCAAGGGCCAAAAAGTCAAGCCACTCTCTATTTCGTCCGACATAAGTGTTTTCCAAGGGCTATGATGGCATGATACTCCCGACGTTGTCCGACTGTCAGTGCAGTCCAATAGCGATGATGGCATTTCCACGCTCGACGTCATCCAACCATGTGGTCTATCCAAGGGATACTCTGGTTTTCCAAGCCCGATGTTGTCCGACCGTGTGTGCAATCCAAAGGCGATGATGGCATGCCACGCGTGACATCATCTGATTGTGTATGTTTTCCAAAGGCAAAGATGGAATGTCAGGGCCTACATCTTCCATCTGTGTGTGCAGTCCTAGAGCAATGTGCAGGCACACTTCAAGTTCTCCAATCGTTTGTGTTGTCCAAGGGTTATATTGGCATGTTACGCTAGACGTTGTCAGATCCTGTGTATTCTAAAAAGGTAATGACCAAATGCCACGCCTAATTTCGTCTGACCATATGTGTTGTCCAATCGATATGATTACATGCCACACCTGATATAATCCGTTCGTGTCTGTAGTCCAAGGGCGATGATGGCATTCAACGCTCGACATTATCCGGTCGTGTGTGCTATCCAAGGGCTTTGATGACATGCAAGCTTCATGTCATTCAACCGTGTGTGCTGTCCAAGGGCTATTATGGCATGCAACGCCCAACGTCGTCCGACCATCTATGATGTCCAAAGGCGATGATGGCATGCAACGCCTAATGTTGTCTGACCATGTATACGGTCCAAGGGCGATGATGGAATGCCACACCCGACATCGTGCATTTGTTTTTGCAGTCCAAGGGTGATGATTGCATGCCTTGCCGAGGTCGTCCGATTGTGTATGCTATAAAAGGGTTATGATGACATGCCACTCTTAATTTACTTCAACCATGTGTGCTGCCCAAGGGCTATGATGGCATGCCACGCCTGACATCGTCAGACCGTGTTTCCTTTCCCAAGGAAATGATGGCATACCACGGCGAATGTAGTTTGACCATGTGTGCAGTCCAAGGGAGATGATAGCATGCCACGGGCCACGTCCTCATTCCGTGTGTGATTTCTAAAGGCTATGATGTCATGCCACACCCGACATCATCCATCTGTGTGTGCAGTCTAAGGGGATGATGGCATCATGCCCACATCATCCATTTGTGTGTGGATTCAAAGGGAGATGATGGCATTCCATGTCCGACATCATCCAACCATGCGTGCGGTCCAAGGAACATTATGCCAAGACACACCCTCTGTCGTCTGACCATATGTGTTTTCCAAGCTCTATGATCGCATGCTACGCCCGACGTCGTCCAACTATGTGTAGTCGAAGGGGGATAATGGCATGCCACGCTAGACGTCGTCCGACCAAATGTGCTCTCCAAGGGTTACATGGGCATGCAAAGCTTGAGTTTATTTGATTCTGTTTTCTTTCCAAGAGCGATAATGTCATGTCACGCCCTACGTAGTACAACCGTGTGTGGTGTCTAGGGCGATGATGGCATGTCACGCCCGACTTCTTTCGACAGGGTGTGTTGTCCAACGGCTACACGGGCATTCCACAGTCGATGTGGTCTGACCACGTGTATAGTCTAAGACCATGATGGAATACGGCGCCCAACGTCATCCTACCATGTCTGTTATACAAGGGACATAATGGATACCACACCCTATGTCGTCCGACCGTATGTGTTTTCAAAGGGCTATTATAGCATGCTATGCGCGATGTCGTCCAACTGTGTGTGCATTCTAAGGGCAATGATGTCACGCCACGCCTAATGTAGTTCATCCGTGTGTGATGTCGAAGAACAACTCTGGCATTTCACGCCCGACATCGTTCGACCATGAGTACATTCTATGACGATGATGGCCTTCCACGCCCAACGTCTCATTTGGTGTGTGCTTCCCAAATGTGATGACGGAATGCCACACGATACATCCTCAATATGTGTGTGCATTCCAAGGGAGATGATGGCATGCCATGTTCGACATCGTCCAACCGTGCATTCGGTTCAAGGGCCATAATGGCAAGCGACACTCTATTTCGTCTGAACATATGTGTTTTCCAAGGGCTATAATGCCAGGCTACTCCCAACGTCGTCCAACTGTATGTTCTATCAAAGGGAAATGATGGAATGCCACGCACGACTTTGACCGACTGTGTGTGCTTTCTATGGGATAATCTGGCAGTCCACGCCCAACATCATCAGATCATGTGTGTAGTCCAAGAGGGATAATGACATGCCACACCCGAGATCGTCTTATCTTGTGTACTTTCCAAAGGAGATGATGGAATGCCTGACCCAACATCGTCCATTTGTGTGTGCAGTCAAAGGGCGATTATGGTATGGCACGTCCATAGTCTACTGACTGTGTGTGCTATCTAAGGTCTATGATGATATTTTAAGCCCAACTTCATTCAACCGTGTGTGCTGTCCAACGGCTATGATGGCATGCCACGCTCGACTTCGTCCTACCATGTGTGATGTTCAAGAGCTATGATGACATGCCACAACTAAATTCTTCGAACCGTGTGTGTTATCCAATGGATGTTAAGGCATTCCACGCCCGATGTTGTTCGACTTTTTGATGTTTCCAAGGGCTACGTGGGAGTGCCAAGCTTGACTTTGTTTGATCGTGTGTGCTTTGAAAGCGTGATGATGGCATCCCACGCCCGACTTCGTCCATATGTGTGCGCATTCCAAGGGCGATGATGGCATGCCATGTTTGACATCGTCCAACCGTGCGTTCGGTCAAAGGTCCATAATCTCAAATTGCTCTCTATTTCGTCCGACCTTATGTGTTTTCCAAGGACTATGATTGCATGCTACTCCCAACATCATCCGACTGTCTATGCAGTCGAAGCGCAATTATGGCATGCCATGCTCGACGCCATCCAACCGTGTGTGTTGTCCAAGGGATACTCTTGCTTTCCATACCTGACGTTGTCCGACCGTGTGTATAGTCCAATGGCGATGATGGCATGCCTCGTGTGAAATCATCTGATCGTGTACGCTTTCCAAAGGTGAAGATAGAATGCTAGGATCTACATTGTCCATTTGTGTGTGCAGTGCAAGGACCATGACAATCCATGCTTGAAGTCATCCAATCATTTTTGTTGTCCAAGGGTTATAATGGCATGCCAAGCCAGACGTCGTCTAGTCGTGTGTATTCTCATAGCGTAATGACAGAAATCCACGCTTAATTTCGTCCGACCGCATGTGTTCTCCAATGGAGATGATTACACGCCACACCTAACATAATCCGTTCATGTGTGCACTCTAAGGGAGACGATGGCATGCCACTCTCGACGTTGTCTTGTCGTGCGGGCTATCCAAGGGCTATGATGACATGCCAACTTAATGTCATTAAACCGTGTTTGCTTTTCAAGGGCTATTATGGCATGCTACGCCTGATGTTGTCCGATCATCTATGAAGTCCAAAGGCGATGATGGCATGCAACGCTTGACGTTTTCTTACCATGTGTACGGTCCAAGGGCGATGATGGAATGCCACGTGTGACATCGTTCACTTTTGTGTGCAGTCCAAGGGCGATGATGTTATGCCAAGTCCGACGTCGACTAATTGTGTGTCCTATACAAGAGTTATGATGATATGCACGCTTAATGTCCTTCAACCATCTGTGTCATCCAAGGGCTATGATGGCATGCCACGCCCGATATCATCCGACCGTGTTTGCAGTCCAAAGGCGATGATGACATACAATGCCGGATCTCGTTTGACCATGTGTGTTGTCCAAGGGCGATAATGGTATGCCACACCCTACGTCGTCATACCGTGTGTAATTTCTAAAGGCGATGGTGGCATTCCACGTCCGACATCGTCCATCTTTGTGTGAAGTTCAAAGGCGATGATGGCATTCCATGCTCGACAACGTCCGTTTGTGTGTGCAGTCCAAGGGCAATAATGGCATGCCATGTCCGACATCGTCTTACCATGCGTGCGGTCAAGATTCTATAATGGCAAGCCACTCCCTCTGTCGTCTGACCATATGTGTTTTCCAAGCTCTATGATGTCATGGTACGCCCGACGTTGTCCGACTGTGTGTAATCAAAGAGTGATGATGGCATGCCATGCTCGACATCGTCCGACCATTTGTGATGTCCAAGAGCAACATGGGCATGCAAAGCATGACTTTGTCCCATCGTGTGTGCTTTCCAAGAGTGATGACGGCATGCCAAGCCTGACATAGTCAAACCGTGTAAGGTGTTCTAGGGCGATGATAGTACGCCACGTCCGACTTCGTTCGACAGTGTGTATTGTCCAACGGCTACACGAGCATTCCACGGTAGATGTAATCTGACTGTGTGTACTGTCTAAGGTCCATGATGGAATGCGGCGCCCAACGTCATCCTACCATATGTGCTGTCCAAGGGCCATAATGGCAACCACGTCCTATGTTGTCTGACCGTATGTATTTTTGAAGGGCTATTATGGCAGGCTACACCAGACGTCGTCCGACTATGTGTGCATTCTAAGGATGATGATGTCATTCCACACCTAATGTAGTTCTACCATGTGTGCTATCGAAGGGCTACTCTAGAATTCCACATGCGACGTTGTTCGACCAT
This sequence comes from Solanum lycopersicum, assembly GCF_036512215.1. Taxonomy (NCBI): domain Eukaryota; kingdom Viridiplantae; phylum Streptophyta; class Magnoliopsida; order Solanales; family Solanaceae; genus Solanum; species Solanum lycopersicum. The sequence continues at coordinate 25,466,300 of NC_090801.1, read as the reverse complement.
GAGTGCAGTCTACGGCGATGATGGCATTCCACAATCAACGTCTCATTCTGTGTGTGATTTCAAAAGGTGATGATGGCATGCCACGCTCAACATCGTCCATATGTGTGTGCATTCCAAGGGAGATGATGGATGCCACATGTGAAGTCTACTGACTATTTCTGCTATCTAAGGTCTATGATGATATGCTAAGCCCAACGTCGTTCAACCGTGTGTGCTGTAGAACGACTATGATGACGTGCCACTCTCATTGTAGTACGACTGAGTGTGCTGTTTAAGAGCTATTATGACATGCCACGCCCAACGTCTTCCAACCGTGTGTGTTATCCAAGGGATATGATGGCATACCATGCCTGATGTTATCCGATCGTGTGTGGTTTCCAAGGGCTACGTGGGCATGCCAAGCTTGACTTCTTCGATCATCTGTCCTTTCCAACATCGATGATGGCATGCCACACCCAACATCGTCCATATTTATGTGCATTCCAAGGGCGATGATCGCATGCCACATCCGACATTGTCAAACTGTGCATTCGGTCCAAGGGCCATAACGTCAAGCCACGCTCTATTTCGTCTGACATAAGTGTTTTCCAGGGGCTATGATGGCATGCTACTCCCGATGTTGTCCGACTGTCAGTGCAGTCCAAGGGCGATGATGGTATTCTACGCTCGACGTCATCCAACCATCTGTGCTATCCAAGGGATACTCCAATTTTCCAAGACTGACGTTGTCTGACCGTGTGTGCAGTCCAAAGGCGATTATGGCATGCCACGCGTGACATCAACTGATTGGGTAAGCTTTCCAAAGGCGAAGATGGAATGCCAGGGCCTACATCGTCCATCTGTGTGTGCAGTCCAAGAGCGATGTCCAGCCACACTTGAAGTCCTCCAATTGTTTGTGTTGCCAAGGGTTATAATGGCATGCTACGCCAGAAGTCGTCCGATCGTGTGTATTCTAATAAGGCAATGAACAAAAGCCACGCCTAATTTCGTCCGATCGTATTTGTTGTCCAATCGAGATGATTACTTGCCACACATGACATAATTCGTTCGTGTGTGCAGTCCAAGGGCGATGATGGCATTCAATGCTTGACATTATCCGGTCGTGTGTTCTATCCGAGGGCTTTGATGACATGTCAGCTTTATGTCATTCAACCGTGTGTGCTGTCCAAGGGCTATTATGGCATGCCACGCTCAACGTCATCCGACCGTCTATGATGTCCTAAGGTGATGATGGCATGCCACGCCTAATGTTGTCTGACCATGTGTACGGTCCAAGGGCGATGATGGAATGACACGCCCGACATCGTGTATTTGTGTGTGCAGTCCAAGGGCGATGATGGCATGCCACGTCCGAGGTCGACCAATTGTGTATGCTATAAAAGGGCTATGATGATATGCCACGCTTAATTTCCTTCAACCATGTGTGCTACCAAAGGGCTATGATGGCATGCCACGCTCGACATCGTCCGACCGTGTTTCCTATCCAAAAATGATGATGGCATACCACGCCGAATGTAGTTTGACCATCTGTGCTGTCCAAAGGCGATGATGGCATGCAACGGCCCACGTCCTTATTTCGTGTGTGACTTTTAAAGGCTATGATGGCATGCCACTCCCGACATCGTCCATCTATTTGTAAAGTCTAAGGGCGATGATGACATAACACGCCCAACACCATTCATTTATGTGTGCAGTCCAAGGGAGATGATGGCATGCCATGTCCGACATCATCCAACCATGCGTGCGGTACAAGGTCCATAAAGGTAAGCCACGCCTTCTGTCATCTTACCATATGTGTTTTCCAAGCTCTATGATGGCATGCTACGCCCGACATCATGCGACTATGTGTAGTCTAAGGGCGATGATGGCATGCCACGCCCGACGTTATCCGACCGTATATGTTGTCAGAGGGCTACATGGGCATGCCAAGCTTGACTTTATTTGATCGTGTGTTCTTTCCAAGAGGGATGATGGCATGCCGCGCCCGTCGTAGTCCAACCGTGTGTGGTTTACTAGGGTGATGATGGCATGCCACGCCCAACTTCGTTCAACAGTGTGTGTTGTCCAATGGCTACACAGGCATTCCACGGTCGACGTGGTCCGACCATGTGTACAGTCTAAGGACAATGATAGAATGCAGAACCCGACGTCATCCTACCATGTGTGCTGTCCAAGGGCCATAATTGCAACCACACTCTATGTCGTCCGATCGTATGTGTTTTCGAAGGGATATTATAGCATGCTACGCCTAACATCGTCCGAGTGTGTGTGCATTCTAAGGGTGATGATGTCACGCCACGCCTAATATAGTTCATCTGTGTATGATGTCGAAGAACTAGTCTTGCATTTCATGCCCAACGTCATTCGACCATGAGTATATTCTAGGGCGATGATGGCATTCCACCCCTAACGTCTCATTTTGTGTGTGATTACCAAAGTTGATGATGGCATGCCACGCCCGACGTTGTCCATATGTGTGTGCATTCCAAGGGTGATTATGGCATGCCATGTCCCACATTGTCTAACCGTGCATTCGGTCCAAGGTCCATAATGGCAAGCGACACACTATTTCGACTTACCATATATGTTTTTCAAGGGCTATGATGCCAGGCTATTTCCAACGTCATCTGACTTTATGTGCAGTCCAAGGGCTATGATGGCATGCCACACCCGATGTCGTCCGACTATGTGTGCTGTCTATAGGATACTCTAATTTCCACGCCCAACATCATCTTATCATGTGTGTAGTACAAGGAAGATGATGGCATGCCACACCTGAGATTGTCTTATTGTGTGTACTTTCCAAAGGAGATGATGGATGCCAGACCCAACATTGTTCATTTGTGTGTGCAGCCAAAGGGAGATTATGGCATGGCACGTCCGAAGTAGACTAACTGTGTGTGCTATCTAAGGTCTATGACGACATGCTAAGCCCAACATCATTCAACCGTGTGTGTTGTCCAACGGCTATGATGGCGTGCCACGCTCGACGTCGTCCGACCGTGCGTAGTTCAAGAGCTATGATGGCATGCCACACCCAACGTCATCTAACCATGTGTGTTATCCAAGGGATATGTTGGCATGCAACGCCCGATGTTGTTTGACTGTGTGTTGTTTCCAAGGGATACGTGGGCATGCCCAACTTGACTTCGTTCGATCGTGTGTGCTTTCCAAAAGCGATGATGGCATCCCACGTCCGACTTCGTCCATATGTGTGTGCATTCAAAGGGCGATGATGGCATGCCACGTCCGACATCATCAATCTCTATGTGAAGTCCAAGGGCGATGATAACATGCCACGCATGACATCATCCATTTGTGTGTGCACTACAAGGGCGATGATGGCATTCAAAGTTCGACATATTTCGACCATGCGTGCGGTCCAAGGTCCATCATGGAAAGCCACTCCCTCTATCATCTGACCATATGTGTTTTCCAAGTTCTATAATTGCATGCTACGCCCGACGTCGTCTGACTGTGTGTAGTCAAAGGGCGATGATGGCATGCCACGCCCGACGTCATCTGACTGTATGTGCTCTCCAAGGGCTACGTCGGCATGCCAAGCTTTACTTCCTTTTATCGTGTGTGCTTTCCATGACCGATGATTGCATGCCATGCCCGACTTAGTCCAATCGAGTGTGGTGTCCTAGGGAGATGCATGCATGCAAAACCCAACTTCGTTCGACAGTGTGTAGTGTCCAACAGCTACACGGGCATTCCACGATCGACGTGGTCTGACAGTGTGTAAAGTCTAAGGGCCATGATGGAATGTGGTGCCTGACGTCATCCTACCATGTTTGCTGTCCAAGGGCCATAATAGCAACCACACTGTATGTAGTCCGCCTGTATGTGTTTTCGAAGGGCTATTATGGCATGCTACCCCGACGTCGTTCGAACATGAGTGCTATCTAGAGCGATGATGGTATTCCACGCCTAACGTTTCATTCTATGTTTTCTTTCCAAAGGTGATGATGGCATGCCACACCTTACATCGTCCATTTGTGTGTGCATTCCAAGGGCAATGATAGCATGCCACGTCCCACATCGTCAAACCGTGTATACAGTTCAAGGGCCATAATAGAAAGTGACGTTGTATTTCGTCTGACCATAAGTGTTTTCCAAGGGCTATGATGGCATGCCACACTCGAGATCATCTTAGTGTGTGTGATTTCCAAAGGAGATAACAAAATGCTACGCGCAACATCGTCCATTTGTGTGTGCAGTCAGAGGGAGATTTTTGCATGGCACGTCCGAAGTCGACTGACTGTGTGTGCTATCTTATCTCTATGATGAAATGCTAAGCCCAACATCGTTCAACCGTGTGTGATGTCCAACGACTATGATGGTGTGCCATGCTCGATGTCGTTCGACCGTGTATGCTGTTCAAGAGCTATAATGACATGCCACGCCCAACGTCTTCCAACTGTGTGTGTTATCCAAGGGCTATGATGGCATGCCACGCGTGACGTCGTCCGACCGTGTTAGCAGTCAAAAGGTCATATGGCATGCCACGACGGATGTTGTTTTACCAAGTGTGTTGTCCAAGGGCGATGATGACATGCCACGCCCCATGTCGTCATAACGTGTGTGATTTCTAATGTCGATGATGGCATGCCACGCCCGACATCATCTCATCATGTGTGTTGTTCAAGGGATAGTCGGTTTTTCTACGCCCATGCCACGCGTGACAATATCTGATCATGTATGCTTTCCAAAGGCGAAGATGGAATACCAGGCTTTAAATCGTCTATTTATGTTTGCATTCCAAGGGCAATGTCCAACCACGTTTTAAGTCCTCCAATTTTTTCTGCTGTTTAAGGGTTTTAATGGCATGCCACGCCAGACATCATCTGATCATGTGTATTATCAAAGGGCAATGACCAAAAGCCACGCCTAATTTCGTCCGACCATATGTGATGTCCAAAGAAGATGATTACATGCCACACCTGACATAATCCGTTCGTGTGTGTGCAATCCAAGGGCGATGATGGCATTTAACGCTCGATATTGTCCCTAGTGTGAGCTGTCCTAGGGCTATGATGACATGAAAACTTAATGTCATTCAACCGAGTGTGCTATCCAAGGGCTATTATGGAATGCCACGCCCGACGTCGTCTTACCGTCTATGATGTCTAAAGGTGATGATGGCATGCCACCCCTGATGTTGTCTGAAAATGTGTACGGTTCAAGGGCGATGATGCAATTCAACGCCAAACATCATTCATTCGTGTGTGTAGTTCAAGGGCGATGATGGCAAGACACGTCCGAGGTAGACCAATTGTGTGTGCTATACAATGGCTATGATGACATGCCACGCCTGATGTTGTCCGACTGTGTGTGCTATTAAAGTGCAACGTAGGCATGCCACTCTCAACGTCGTCCGATCGTATGTGTTGTCCAAGAGCTATGATGGCAGGCCATGCCTGACGTCGTTTGATAGTATGTGGTGTCCAAGAGAAATGATGGCATGCCACGCCCTACATCGTGTGACCGTGTGCTTAGTCTAAGGACCATAGGGCATTCCATGCTTGACATTGTACATCCGTGTTTGCAGTCCAAGGGAGATAACAACATGTCATACCCTACTTCATCCGACTGTGTGTGTTGTCAAAGGGATATAATGACATGCCATGCCCGACGTCGTTCGGTTGTGTGTCCAAGGGCTATTATGTATGTCGTGCCTGACATCGTCCGACCATGTGTGATGTCCAAGGGCTACTTAGGCATGCCATGCTCGACGTTGCTCGATAGTGTTTGTAGTCTAAGGGAGATAATGGCATGACAAACTTGACATCGTCTGACCGTGTATGATGTCCAAGGGCCATGATGGCATGCCACGTCCGACGTCGTCCTCCTATGTGTGCTTTCCAAAGGAAATGATGGCATGCCATACCCGACATCATCTATCTATATATGCAGACCAAGGGTGATGATGGCATGCCACATACGAGGTTGATCGACCGTGTGTGCTGTCCAAGGTCTATGATGACATGTCACGCCCAATGTCGTTCAACTGTGAGTGATGTCTAAGGGCTATGATTGCATGCCACGCAGAACATCATCCAACCGTGTGTATTCTCGAAAGGCTACGCAGGCATGCCACGCCCAACTTCGTTTTACCATGTGTGCTACCCAAGGGTGAGGATGGCTTGTTATGTCCGACATTGTTCGACCTTGTATACTTTCCACGAGCGATGATGGAAAGCCTCGCCCGACATCGTTCATTCGTATGTGCAGTACAAGAACGATGATGGCATGCCAAGCATGATGTCGTCTAACCCTGTTGCTTTCCTAAGGTTATGATGGCATTCCATGCTTGATATCATCTGTCTCTATGTGAAGTTAAGGGGAGAATATAACATGCCACATTTGACGTTGACCAATCGTGTGTGCTGTCCAAGGGCTACGATGACATGCCATGCCCAATATCGTTCAACCTTGTGTTGTCCCAGGGCTATGATTGCGTTCCATGCGTGACGTCGTTTGACTGTATGTTCTGTCCAAGAGCTACGCAGGCATGCCATACCCAACTTCGTTTGACCGTGTTTGCTATCCAAAGGCGATGATGGCATACCACTTCGGATCTCGTTTGACCATGTGTGTTGTCCAAGGGCGATAATGGCATGCCACGCCCCACGTCGTCATACTGTGTGTGATATCTAAAGGCGATGATTGCATTCCACGCCCGACATCTTCCATCTGTCTGTGAAGTCCAAAGGCGATGATGGCATGCCACGCTCGACATCGTCCGTTTGTGTGTGCATTCCAAGGGCAATGATGGCATGCTATGTCCGACGTCGTCTTACCATGTGTGCGGTCAAGGGTCTATAATTGCAAGCCACTCCCTCTGTCGTCTTACCATATGGGTTTTCCAAGCTCTATGATGTCATGCTACGCCCGACGTTGTGTGACTGTGTGTAATCGAAGGGCGATGATGGCATGCCATGCTCGACGTCGTCCGACCATATGTGATGTCCAAGATCTACATGGGCATGCAAAGCTTGACTTTGTTCGATCGAGTGTGCTTTCCAAGAGCGATGATGGCATGCCAAGCCTGACATAGTCAAATCGTGTATGGTTTTCTAGGGCGATGATGGTATGGCATGTCCGACTTCGTTCGACAGTGTGTATCGTTTAATGATTACACGATCATTCCACGGTCGATGTGATTCGACCGTGTGTACTGTCTAAGGGCCATGATGGAATGCGGCGCCCAACGTCGTCCTACCATAAGTGCTGTCCAAGGGCCATAATGGCAACCACGTCCTATGTCGTCCGACCGTATGTATTTTTGAAGGGCTATTTAGGCATGCTACACCAGACGTCGTCCGACTATGTGTGCATTCTAAGGATGATGATGTCATGCAACACCTAATATAGTTCTATCATGTGTGCTGTCGAAGGGGTACTCTAGAATTCCACATCCGACGTTGTTCGACCATAAGCACAGTCTACGGCGATGATGGCATTCCACAATCAACGTCTATATTCTGTGTGTGCTTTCCAATGGTGATGATGGCATGCCACGCTCAACATCGTCCATATGTGTGTGCATTCCAAGGGAGATGATGTATGCCACGTCCGAAGTGAACTGATTGGTGTGCTATCTAAGGTCTATGATGATATGCTAAGCCCAACGTCGTTCAACCATGTGTGCTGTACAACGACTATGATGACGTGCCACACTCGTCGTAGTACGACCGAGTGTGCTTTTCAAGAGCTATTATGACATTCCACGCCCAACATCTTCCAACCGTGTGTGTTATCCATGGGATATGATGGCATGCCACGCTCGATGTTGTCCGATTGTGTGTGGTTTTAAAGGGCTACGTGGGCATGCCATGATTGACTTCGTTCGATCATCTATCCTTTCAAATAGTGATGATGGCATGCCACGCCCAACATAATCTATATTTATGTGCATTCCAAGGGCGACGATCACATGCTACGTCCGACATCATCAAACCGTGCATTCGGTCCAAGGGCCATAATGTCAAGCCACTCTCTATTTTGTCCGACATAAGTGTTTTCCAAGGGCTATGATGGCATGCTACTGCCGACGTTGTCCAAATGTCAGTACAGTCCAATGGCGATGATAGCATTCCACGCTCGACATCATGCAACCATGTGTGCTATCCAAGGGAAACTATGATTTTCCATGACCGACGTTGTCCGACCGTGTGTGCAGTCCAAAGGCGATGATGGCATACCACGCGTGACATCATCTGATCGTGTATGCTTTCCAAAGGCGAAAATGGAATGCAAGGGCCTACATCTTCCATCTGTGTGTGCAGTCCTAGAGCAATGTCCAGATACGCTTGAAGTTCTCCAATCGTTTGGGTTGTCCAAGGGTTATATTGGCATGTTACGCCAGACGTCGTCTGATCGTGTGTATTCTTAAAAGCCAATGACCAAAAGCCACACCTAATTTCATCCGACCGTATGTGTTGTCCAATCGATATGATTACATGCCACACCTGATATAATCCGTAAGTGTGTGCAGTCCAAGGGTGATGATGGCATTCAACGCTCGACAGTATCCAGTCGTGTGTGCTATCCAAGGGCTTCGATGACATGCAAGCTTCATGTCATTCAACTGTGTGTGCTGTCCAAGGGCTATTATAGCATGCCACGCCCGACGTCGTACGACCATCTATGATGTCCAAAGGCGATGATGGCATGCAACACCTAATGTTGTCTGACCATGTGTACGGTCCAAGGGTGATGATGGAATGCCACACCTCACATCGTGCATTTGTTTTTGCAGTCCAAGGGCGATAATTACATGCCACGTCCGAGGTCGACCGATTGTGTATGCTATAAAAGGGTTATGATGACATGCCACTCTTAATTTCTTTCGACCATGTGTGCTGCTTAAGGGCAATAGTGGCCTGGCAGGCCCGACATTGTCCAACCGTGTTTCCTGTCCCAAGGAAATGATGGCATACCACACCGAATGTAGTTTGACCATGTGTGCTTTCAAAGGGCGATGATGGCATGCCACGGCCCACGTCCTCATTCCGTGTGTGATTTCTAAATGCTATGATGGCATGCCACACCCGACATCATCCATCTGTGTGTGAAGTCCAAGGGGATGATGGCATAACACGCCCACATCGTCCATTTGTGTGTGGATTCCAAGGGAGATGATGGCATGCCATGTTCGACATCATCCGACCATGCGTGCGGTCCAAGGAACATTATGTCAAGACACACCCTCTGTCATCTGACCATATGTGTTTTCCAAGCTCTATGATGGCATGCTACGCCCGACGTCGTCCGACTTTGTGTAGTCGAAGGGGGATAATTGCATGCCACGCTAGACATCGTCCGACCGAATGTGCTCTCCAAGGGCTATGTGGGCATGCAAAGCTTGAGTTTATTCGATTGTGTGTTCTTTCCAAGAGCGATAATGGCATGCCACGCCCTACGTAGTACAACCGTGTGTGGTGTCTAGGGCGATGATGGCATGCCTTGCCCGACTTCGTTCTACAGTGTGTGTTGTCCAACGGCTACACGGGCATTCCACGGTCGACATGGTCTGACCACATGTATAGTCTAAGACCATGATGGAATGCGGCACCCGACGTCATCCTACCATGTTTGTTATTTAAGGGACATAATGGCAAACACACCCTCTGTCGTCCGACCGTATGTGGTTTCGAAGGGCTATTATAGCATGCTATGCACGATGTCGTCCGACTGTGTGTGCATTCTAAGGTCAATGATTTCATGCCACGCCTAATGTAGTTCATCCGTGTGTAATGTCGAAGAACTACTCTGGCATTTCACGCCCGACATCGTTCGACCATGAGTACATTCTATGACGATGATGGCATTCCATGCCCAAAGTCTCATTAGGTGTGTGCTTTCCAAATGTTATGACGGCATGCCACGCCATACATCCTCCGTATGTGTGTGCATTCCAAGGCGATGATGGCATGCCATGTCTGACATCGTCAAACCGTGCATTCGGTTCAAGGGCCATAACGGCAAGCGACACTCTATTTCATATGAACATATGTGTTTTCCAAGGTCTATGATTCCAGGCTACTCCCAACATCGTCCAACTGTATGTGCAATCCAAGTGAAATGATGGAATGCCACACACGACGTCGACCGACGGTGTGTGCTTTCTATGGGATAATGGGGCATTCCAAGCCCCACATCATCAGATCATGTGTGTAGTCCAATAGAGATGATGGCATGCCACACCCGAGATCTCTTATCTTGTGTACTTTTCAAAGGAGATGATGTAATGCCTGACCCAACATCGTCCATTTGTGTCCACAGTCAAAGGGCGATTATGGTATGACACGTCCATAGTCGACTGACTGTGTGTGCTATCTATGGTCTATGATAATATTTAAAGCCCAACGTCATTCAACCGTGTGTGCTGTCCAACAGCTATGATGGTGTTCCACGCTCAACGTCGTCCACCATGTGTGATGTTCAAGAGCTATGATGACATGACACAACACACTTCTTCCAACCATGTGTGTTATCCAAGGGATGTGAAGGCATTCCACGCCCGATGTTGTCCGACGGTGTGTGGTTTCCAAGGGCTACGTGGGCATGCCAAGCTTGACTTTGTTCGATTGTGTGTGCTTTCAAAAAGCGATGATGGCGTCCCACGCCCGACATCGTCTAAATGTGTGTGCAATCCAAGGGCGATGATGGCATGCCATGTTTATCATCGTCCAACCGTGCGTTTGGTCAAAGGTCCATAATGTCAAACCACGCTCTATTTCGTCGGACCAAATGTGTTTTCCAAGGGCTATGATGGCATGCTACTCCCAACATCGTCCGACTGTCGGTGCAGTCGAACCGCGATTATGGCATGCCATGCTCGACGTCATCCAACCATGTGTGTTGTCCAAGAGATACTCTAGCTTTCCACGCCTGACGTTGTCCGACCGTGTTTGCAGTCCAATGGCGATGATGGCATGCCACGTGTGACATCATCTGATCATGTATGCTTTCAAAAGGCGAAGATAGAATACCAGGATCTACATTGTCCATTTGTTTGTGCAGTGCAAGGACCATGACCATCCATGCTTGAAGTCATCCAATCATTTTTGTTATCCAAGGGTTATAATGGCATGCCTCGCCAGACGTCGTCTAGTCATGTGTATTCTCATAGCATTATGACCAAAATCCACGCCTTATTTCATCCGACCATATGTGTTATCCAATAGATATGATTACATGCCACACCAGACATCATCGGATCATGTGTATTATCAAAGGGCAATGACCAAAAGCCACACGTAATTTCTTCCGACCATATGTGTTGTCCAAGGAAGATGATTACATGCCACACCTGACATAATCCGTTCGTGTGTGCAGTCTAAGGGAGATTATGGCATTCAACGCTCGATGTTGTCCTGTAGTGTGTGCTGTCCTAGGACTATAATGGCATGACAACTTAATGTCATTCAACCGTGTGTGCTGTCCAAGGGCTATTATGGTATGCCACGCCCGACGTCGTCTGACCGTCTATGATGAAAAAAGGCGATGATGGCATGCCACCCCTGATGTTGTCTGAAAATGTGTACTGTTCAAGGGCGATGATGGAATTCAATGCCCGACATCGTTCATTCGTTTGTGCAGTCCAAGGGCGATGATGGCAAGACACGTCCGAGGTAGACCGATTGTGTGTGCTATACAAGGGCTATGATGACATGACACGCTTAATGTCCTTCAACCATTTGTGCTGTCCAAGGGCTATAATTGCATGCCACTGCCAGACGTCGTTCGATCATATGTGTGTGTGGTAAAAGGGCGATGAAGGCATGCCAGGCCTAATGTTGTCTGATTGTGTGTGCTATGAAAGTGCAACGTAGGCATGCCACTCTCAACGTCGTCCGATCGTATGTGTTGTCCAAGAGCTATGATGGCCATGCCTGACGTCGTTTGATCATTTGTGGTGTCCAAGAGAAATGATGGCATGCCACGCCCGACGTCGTGTGATCGTGTGCTCAGTCTAAGGACCATAGGGCATTCCATGCCTGACATTGTCCATCCGTGTTTGCAGTGGAAGGGAGAAAACCACATGGCATACCCTACTTTGTCTGAGCGTGTGTGTTGTCCAAGGGATATAATGACATGCCATGCCCGACGTTATCCGATCGTGTGTCCAAGGGCTATTATGTATGTCGTGCCTGACGTCGTCCGATGATGTGTGATGTCCAACTGCTACTTAGGCATGCCATGCTCGACGTTGCCCGATCGCGTGTGTAGTCTAAGGGAGTAATGGCATGACAAACTTGACATCGTCTGACCGTGTATGATGTCCAAGGGCCATGATGGCATGCCACGTCCGATGTCGTCCTTTTATGTGTGCTTTCCAAAAAAATGATGGCATGCCATACCCGACATCATCTGTCTATGTATGCAGTCCAAGGGTAATGATGGCTTGCCAAGTACAAGGTTGATCGACTGTTTGTGCTGCCCAAGGTCTATGATGACATTTCACGCCCAATGTCGTTCAACTGTGAGTGATGTCTATGGGCTATGATGGCATGCCACGCAGAACATCGTCCAACCGTGTATATTGTCTAAAGGCTACGTAGGCATGCCACACCCAACTTCGTTTTACCATGTGTGCTACCCAAGGGTGATGATGGCTTGTTATTCCCGACATTGTTCGACCGTGTATACTTTCCACGGGAGATGATGGAAAGCCTCGCCCGACATCGTTCATTCGTATGTGCAGTCCAAGGGCTACGATGACATGCCAAGCCCAATATCGTTCAACCTTGTGTGTTGTCGAAGGGTTATGATTGTGTTCCATGCGTGACGTCGTTTGACTGTATATTATGTCCAAGAGCTACGCAGGCATGCCATACCCGACTTTGTTTGACCGTGTTTGCTGTCGAAAGGCGATTATGGCATACCACTTTTGATCTCATTTGACCATGTGTGTTGTCCAAGGGCGATAATGGCATGCCACACCCCAAGTCGTCATACCGTGTGTGATTTCTAAAGGCGATGATGGCATTCCACGCCCGACATCGTCCATCTGTGTGTGAAGTCAAAAGGCGATGATGGCATGCCACGCTCGACATTGTCCGTTTACGTGTGCATTCCAAGGGCATTGATGGCATTCTATGTCCGACATCGTCTCACTATTCGTGCGGTCAAGGGTCTATAATTGCAAGCCACTCCCTCTGTGGTCTTACCATATGTGTTCCCAAGCTCTATGATGTCATGCCACGCCCGACGTCGTTCGACTGTGTGTAATCGAAGAGCGATGATGGCATGCCATGCTTGACGTCGTCCGACCAAATGTGATGTCCAAGAGCTACATGGGCATGCAAAGCCTGACTTTGTTCGATCGTGTGTGCTTTCCAAGAGCGATGATGGCATGCCAAGCCTGACATAGTCAAATCGTGTATGGTTTTCTAGGGCAATGATGGTATGCCATGTCCAACTTCGTTCGATAGTGTGTATTGTTCAACGCCTGCACGATCATTCCACGGTCGATGTGATCCGACCGTGTGTACTATCTAAGGGCCATGATGGAATGTGGCGCCCAATGTCATCCTACCGTAAGTGCTGTCCAAGGGCCATAATGGAAACCACGTCCTATGTCATCCGACCGTATGTATTTTTGAAGGGATATTATGCCATGCTACACCAGACGTCGTCCGACTGTTTGTGCATTCTAAGGATGATGATGGCATGCCACGCCCGACGTTGTCCGATCGTATGTGTTGTCCAAGAGCTTTGATGGCAGGCCATGCCTGACGTCGTTTGATCGTATGTGGTGTCCAAGAGAAATGATGGCATGCCACGCCCGACATCGTGTGACCGTGTGCTCAGTCTAAGGACCATAGGGCATTCCATGACTGACATTGTCCATCTGTGTTTGAAGTCCAAGGGAGATAACGACATGTCATACCCTACTTAATCCGACCGTGTGTGTTGTCCAAGGGATATAATGACATGCCATGCCCGATGTCGTCCGATCGTGTGTCCAAGGGCTATTATGTATTTCGTGCCTGACGTCGTCCGACCATGTGCGATGTCCAAGGGCTACTTAGGCATGCCATGCTCGACGTTGCCCGATCGTGTGTGTAGTCTAAGAGAGATAATGGCATGACAAACTTGACATCGTCTGACCGTGTATGATGTCCAAGGGCCATGATGGCATGCCACGTCCGACGTCGTCCTCCTATGTGTGCTTTCCAAAGGAAATGATGGCATGCCATACCCGACATCATCTGTCTATGTATGCAGTCCAAGGGTGATGATGGCATGCCACGTACGAGGTTGATTGACCGTGTGTGTTGTCCATGGTCTATGATGACATGTCACGCCCAATGTCGTTCAACTGTGAGTGATGTCTAAGGGCTATGATGGCATGCCACGCAGAACATCGTCCAACCGTGTGTATTGTCGAAAGGCTACGCAGGCATGCCACGCCGAACTTCGTTTTACCATGTGTGCTACCCAAGGGTGATGATGTCTTGTTGTGCCCGACATTGTTCGACAATGTGTACTTTCCACGGGCGATGATGGAAAGCCTCACCCGACATCGTTCATTCATATGTGTAGTACAAGAACGATGATGGCATGCCAAGCATGACATCGTCTAACCCTATTGCTTTCCTAAGGTTATGATGGCATTCCTTGCCTGATATCATATGTCTCTATGTGAAGTCCAGGGGAGAATATAACATGCCACATTTGAAGTTGACCAATCGTGTGTGCTGTCCAAAGGCTACGATGACATGCCAAGCCCAATATCGTTCAACCTTGTGCGTTATCCAAGGGCTATGATTGCATTCCATGTGTGACGTCGTTCGACTGTATTTTATGTCCAAGAGCTACGCATGCATGCCATACCCGACTTCGTTTGACCGAGTTTGTTGTCCAAAGGCGATGATGGCATACCACTTCGGATCTCGTTTGACCATTTGTATTGTCCTAGGGAGATATTGGCATGCCTCGCCCCACGTCGTCATACCGTGTGTTATTTCTAAAAGCGATGATGGCATTCCATTCCCGACATCATCCTTCTGTGTGTGAAGTCCAAAGGCGATGATAGCATGTCACGCTCGACATCATCCGTTTGTGTGTGCATTCCAAGGGCGATGATGGCATGCCACATCCGAGGTCGACTGATTATGTATGCCATAAAAGGGCTATGATGATATGCCACGCTTAATTTCCTTCAACCATGTGTGTTGCCAAAAGGCTATGATGGCATGCCACGCCCGACATCGTCTGACCGTGTTTCCTGTCCAAAAGCGATGATGGCATACCACGCCGAATGTAGTTTTACCATGTGTGCTGTCCAAGGTCGATGATGGCATGCCACGACCCACATCCTCATTCTGTGTGTGACTTCTAAAGGCTATGATGGCATGCCACACCCGACATTGTCCATCTGTTTGTGAAGTCCAAGGGCGATGATGGCATAACACGCCCAACATCATCCATTTGTGCGTGCAGTCCAAGGGAGATGATGGCATGCCATGTCTGACATCATCCGACCATGCGTGCGGTTCAAGGACCATAAAGGTAAGCCACGCCCTCTGTCGTCTTACCATATGTGTTTTCCAAGCTCAATGATGGCATGCTACGCTCGACGTCGTGCGACTGTGTGTAGTCGAAGGGCGATGATGGCATGCCACGCTAAACGTTGTCCGACCGTATATGTTGTCCAAGGGCTACATGGGCATGCCAATCTAGACTTAATTCAATCGTGTGTTCTTTTCAAGAGGGATTATGGCATGCCACGCTCGACGTAGTCCAACCGTGTGTGGTTTACTAGGGCGATTATGGCATGCCACGCCCAACTTCGTTCAACAGTGTGTGTTGACTAATGGCTACACAGGCATTCCACGATCGACGTGGTCCGAAAGTGCGTTCGGTCTATGGAACATGATAGAATGAGGCACCCGACGTCATCCTACCATGTGTTCTCTCTTAGGGCCATAATGGCAACCACGCCCTATGTCGTCCGACCGTATGTGTTTTCAAAGGAATATTATAGCATGCTACGCCTAACATCGTCCGACTGTGGGTGCATTCTAAGGGCGATGATGTCACATTACGCCTAATATAGTTCATCTGTGTGTAATGTCGAAGAACTACTCTTGCATTTCATGCCCGACGTCGTTCGACCATGAGTACATTCTAGGGCGATGATGGAAATCCACACCTAACGTCTCATTCTGGGTGTGATTTCCAAAGGTGATGATGGCATGCCACGCTCGACATTGTCCATATGTGTGTGCATTCCAAGGGTTATTATGACATGCCATGTCCCACATTTTCCAACCGTGCATTCGGTCCAAGGTCCATAATGGCAAGTGACACACTATTTCGACTTACCATATGTGTTTTTCAAGGGCTATGATGGCAGGCTACTTCCAACGTCATCCGACTATATGTGCAGTCCAAGGGCGATTATGGCATGCCACGCCTGATGTCGTCCTACTATGTGTGCTGTCTATTGGATACTCTGACATTCCACGCCCAACATCATCTGATCATGTGTGTAGTACAAGGGAGATGATGGCATGCCACACCCGAGATCGTCTACTTGTCTGTACTTTCCAAAGGAGACGATTGAATGCCAGACCCAACATCGTCCATTTGTGTGTGCAGCCAAAGGGTGATTATGGCATGCCAAGTCCGTAGTAGACTGAGTGTGTGTGCTATCTAAGGTCTATGATCACATGATAAGCCCAGCGACATTCAACCGTGTGTGTTGACCAACGTCTATGATGGCGTGCCACGCTCGACGTCGTCCGACCGTGTGTAGTTCAAGAGCTATGATGACATGCCACACCCAACGTCTTCCAACCGTGTGTGTTATCCAAGGGATATGATGGCATGCCACGCTCGGTGTTGTTCGACTGGTTGTGGTTCCAAGGGACGCGTGGGCATGCCCAACTTGACATTGTTCGATCGTATGTGCTTTCCAAAAGCGATGATGGCATCCCACGCCCGACATTGTCCATATGTGTGTGCATTCCAAGGGCGATGATGGCATGCCACGTCTGACATCATCCATCTATGTTGAAGTCCAAGGGCGATGATGACATGCCACGCCCGACATAATCCACTTGTGTGTGCAGTCTAAGGGCTATGATGGCATGCCATGTTCGACATCGTCCGACCATGTGTGCGGTCCAAGGTTCATCATGGAAAGCCACTCCCTCTCTCATTTGACCATATGTGTTTTTCAAGTTCTATAATTGCATGCTACGCCAGACGTCGTCTGACTGTGTGTAGTGAAAGGGCGATGATGGCATGACACGCACGACGTCATCTGACTGTATGTGCTCTCCAAGGGCTACGTCGGCTTGCCAAGCTTTACTTTCTTCGATCGTGTGTGCTTTCAATGACTGATGATGGCATGCCATGCTTGATGCAGTACAGCCGTGTGTGGTGTCCTAGGGAGATGCATGCATGCCAAACCCGACTTCATTCGACAGTGTGTAGTGTCCAACGGCTACACAGGCATTCCATGGTCGATGTTGTCTGACAGTGTGTACCGTCTAAGGGCCATGATGGAATGTGGTGCCTGACGTCATCCTACAATGTTTTCTGTCCAAGGGCCATAATAGCAACCACACCCTATGTAGTCCGACTTTATGTGTTTTCGAAGGGCTATTATGGCATGCTACCCCGACGTCGTTCTAACATGAGTGCATTCTAGGGCGATAATGGTATTCCACGCCCAAGGTTTCAGTCTCTGTTTTCTTTCCAAAGGTGATGATGGCATGCCACGCCTGACATCGTCCATTTCTGTGTGCATTCCATGAGCAATGATAGCATGCCACGTCCGACATTGTCCAACCGTGTATTCAGTCCAAGGGACATAATGGAAAGCAACGCTCTATTTCATCTGACCATATGTGTTTTTCAAGGGCTCTGATGGCATGCCACACTCGAGATCATCTTATTGTGTGTGCTTTCCAAAGGAAATAATGAAATGTCACGCCCAACATCGTCCATTTGTGTGTACACTCAGAGGGATATTTTTGCATGGCATGTCCGAAGTCGACTGACTGTGTGTGCTATCTTATCTCAATGATGACATGCTAAGCCCAACATCGTTCAATCGTGAGTGATGTCCAACGACTATGATGGTGTGACACGCTCGACGTCGTTCGACCGTGAATGCTGTGCAATAGCTATGATGACATGCCACGCCCAACGTCTTCCAACTATGTGTGTTATCCAAGGGCTATGATGGCATGCCACGACTGACGTCGTTCGACCGTGTTAGCTGTCAAAAGGCGATATGGCATGCCACGACGGATGTTGTTTTACCAAGTTTGTTTTCCAAGGGCGATGATGACATGCCACGCACCATGTCGTCATAACGTGTGTGATTTATAATGGCGATGACGGCATGCCACGCCCGACATCATCCCACCATGTGTGTTGTCCAAGGGATAGTCTGGCTTTCTACACCCATCATTGACCGACCGTATGCGCATTCCAAAGGAGATGACGGCATGCCACGCGTGACATCATCTGATCATGTATGATTTCCAAAGGCGAAGATGGAATACCAGGCTTTACATCGTCTATCTGTGTGTGCAGTCCAAGGGAAATGTCCAACCACGTTTGAAGTCCTCCAATTGTTTCTGCTGTTTAAGGGTTATAATGGTATGCCACACCAGACATCATCGGATCATGTGTATTATCAAAGGGCAATGACCAAAAGCCACACCTAATTTCTTCCGACCATATGTGTTGTCTACGGAAGATGATTACATGCCACACCTGACATAATCCGTTCGTGTGTGCAGTCCAAGGGAGATTATGGAATTCAATGCTCGATGTTGTCCTGAGTGTGTGCTGTCCTAGGGCTATAATGGCATGACAACTTAATGTCATTCAACCGTGTGGGCTGTCCAATGGCTATTATGGTATGCCACACCCGACGTCGTCTGACCGTCTATGATGTCTAAAGGCGATGATGGCATGCCACCCCTGATGTTGTCTGAAAATGTGTACGGTTCAAGGGTGATGATGGAATTCAACGCCCGACATCGTTAATTCGTGTGTGCAGTCCAAGGGCGATGATGGCAAGACACATCCGAGGTAGACCGATTGTGTGTGTTATACAAGGGCTGTGATGACATGCCACGCTTAATGTCTGTCAACCATTTGTGCTGTCAAAGGTCTATAATGGCATGCCATTGCCTGACGTCGTTCGATCGTATGTGTGTGTGGTAAAAGGGCGATGAAGGCATGCCATGCCTAATATTGTCTGATTGTGTGTGCTATGAAAGTGCAACGTAGGCATGCCACTCTCAACGTCGTCCGATCGTATGTGTTGTCCAAGAGCTATGATGGCCATGCCTTACATCGTTTGATCGTATGTGGTGTCCAAGAGAAATAATGGCATGCCACGCCCGACGTCGTGTGACCGTGTGCTTAGTCTAAGGACCATAGGGCATTCCATGCCTGACATTGTCCATCCGTCTTTGCAGTGGAAGAGAGAAAACGACATGTCATACCCTACTTTATCTGAACGTGTGTGTTGTCCAAGGGATATCACGACTTGCCATGCCCGACGTCATCCGATCGTGTGTCCAAGGGCTATTATGTATGTTGTGCCTGACGTCATCCAACGATGTGTGATGTCCAAGTGCTACTTAGGCATGCCATGCTCGACGTTGCCCGATCGCGTGTGTAGTCTAAGGGAGTAATGGCATGACAAACTTTACATCGTCTGACCGTGTATGATGTCCAAGGGCCATGATGGCATGCCACGTCCGACGTCGTCCTTCTATGTGTGCTTTCAAAAAAAAATGATGGCATACCATACCGGACATCGTCTGTCTATGTATGCAGTCCAAGGGTGATGATGGTTTGCCACGTACAAGGTTGATCGACCGTGTGTGCTGTCCAATGTCTATGATGACATGCCACGCCCAATGTCATTCAACTGTGAGTGATGTCTAAGGGCTATGATGGCATGCCACGCAGAACATCGTCCAACCGTGTGTATTGTCGAAAGGCTACTCAGGCATGCCACACCCAACTTCATTTTACCATGTGTGCTACCCAAGGGTGATGATGGCTTGTTATGCCCGACATTGTTCGACCATGAATACTTTCCACGGGCGATGATGGAAAGCCTCGCCCGACATCCTTCATTCGTATGTGCAGTCCAAGGGCTACAATGACATGCCAAGCCCAATATCGTTCAACCTTGTGTGTTTTCAAAGGGTTATGATTGTGTTCCATGCGTGGCGTTGTTCGACTGTATATTATGTCCAAGAGCTACGCAGACATGCCATACCCGACTTCGTTTGATCGTGTTTGCTGTCTAAAGGCGATGATGACATACCATTTTGGATCTCTTTTGACCATGTGTGTTGTCGAAGGGCGATAATGGCATGCCACGCCCTAAGTCGTCATACCGTGTGTGATTTCTAAAAGCGATAGTGGCATTCCATACCCGACATAGTCCATCTGTGTGTGAAGTCCAAAGGCGATGATGGCATGCCACGCTCGACATCGTTCGTTTACGTGTGCATTCCAAGGGCAATGATGGCATGCTATGTCCGACATCATCTTACCATTCGTGCGGTCAAGGGTCAATAATTGCAAGCCACTCCCTCTGTCGTCTTACCATATGTGTTCCCAAGCTCTATGATGTCATGCCACGCCCGACGTTGTCCGACTGTGTGTAATCGAAGGGCGATGATGGCATGCCATGCTTGACGTCGTCCGACCAAATGTGATGTCCAAGAGCTACATGGGCATGCAAAGCTTGACTTTGTTCGATCGTGTGTGCTTTCCAAGAGCGATGATGGCATGCCAAGCCTGACATAGTCAAATCGTGTATGGTTTTCTAGGGCGATGATGGTATGCCATGTCCAACTTTGTTCGACATCGTGTATTGTCCAACGCCTACACGATCATTCCACGGTCGATGTGATCCGACCGTATGTACGGTCAAAGGGCCATGATGGAATGGAGCGCCCAATGTCATCCTACCATAAGTGCTGTCCAAGGGCCATAATGGAAACCACGTCCTATGTCGTCCGACCGTATGAATTTTTGAAGGGCTATTATGCCATGCTACACCAGACGTCGTCCGACTGTGTTTGCATTCTAAGGATGATGATGGCATGCCACGCCCGACATTGTCCGACCATGTTTCCTGTCCCAAGGCAATTATGGCATACCACGCCGAATGTAGTTTGACCATGTGTGCTGTCCAAGGGCGATGATGTCATGCCACGGCCCACATCCTCATTCCGTGTGTGATTTCTAAATGCTATGATGGCATGTCACACCCGACATCATCCATCTGTGTGTGAAGTCCAAGGGGATTATGGCATAACATGCCCACATCGTCCATTTGTGTGTGGATTCCAAGGGAGATGATGGCATGCCATGTCTGACATCATCCGACCATGCGTGCGGTCCAAGGAACATTATGTCAAGACACACCCTCTGTTGTCTCACCATATGTGGTTTCCAAGCTCTATGATGGCATGCTACGCCTGACATCGTCCGACTGTGTGTAGTAGAAGGGGGATAATTGCATGCCATGCTAGACGTCGTCTGACCAAATGTGCTCTCCAAGGGCTACATAGGCATGCAAAGCTTGAGTTTATTCGGTTGTGTGTTCTTTCCAAGAACGATAATGGCATGCCACGCCCTACGTTGTACAGCCGTGTGTGGTGTCTAGGGCGATGATGGCATGCCTTGCGCGACTTCATTCTACAGATTGTGTTGTCCAACGGCTACACGGGCATTCCACGATCGACATGGTCTGACCACGTGTATAGTCTAAGACCATGATGGAATGCGGCGCCCGACGTCATCCCATCTGTTTGTTATTTAAGGGCCATAATGGCAAACACACCCTATGTCGTCCGACCGTATGTGTTTTCGAAGGGCTAGTATAGCATGCTATGCGCGATGTCCTACGACTGTTTGTGGATTCTAAGGGCAATGATGTCATGCCACGCCTAATGTATTTCATCCATGTGTGATGTCGAAGAACTACTCTAGCATTTCACGCCCGACATCGTTCGACCATGAGTACAGTCTATGACGATGATGGCATTCCACGACCAAAGTCTCATTTGGTGTGGGCTTCCCAAATGTGATGATGGCATGCCATGCCATACATCCTTCATATGTGTGTGCATTCCAAGGCGATGATGGCATGCCATGTCCGACATCGTCCAACCGTGCATTCGGTTCAAGGGACATAATGGCAAGCAACACTCCATTTCATCTGAACATATGTGTTATCAAAGGGCTATGATGCCAAGCTACTCCCAACGTTGTCCAACTGTATGTGCAATCCAAGGGAAATGATGGAATGCCACGCACGACATCGACCGACTGTGTGTACTTTCTATGGGATAATCTGGCATTACACGCACGACATCATCAGATCATGTGTGTAGTCTAAGAGAGATGATGGCATGCCACACCCGAGATCGTCTTATCTTGTATACTTTCAAAAGGAGATGATGGAATGCCTGACCCAATATCGTCCATTTGTGTGTGCAGTCAAATGGCGATTATGGTATGGCACGTCCATAGACGACTGACTGTGTGTGCTATCTAAGGTCTATGATGATATTTTAAGCCCAACGCCATTCAACCATGTGTGCTGTCCAACGGCTATGATGGCGTGCCACGCTAAACGTTGTCCAACCATGTGTGATGTTCAAGAGCTATGATGACATGACACAACACACTTCTTCCAACAATGTATGTTATCCAAGGGATGTGAAGGCATTCCATGACCGATGTTGTCCGACTGTGTGTGGCTTCCAAGGGCTACGTGGGCATGCCATGCTTTACATTGTTCGATCGTGTGTGCTTTTAAAGAGCGATGATGGCATCCTACCCCCGACATCGTCCATATGTGTGTGCATTCTAAGGGAGATGATGGCATGCCATGTTTAACATCGTCCAACCGTGCGTTCGGTCAAAGGTCCGTAATGTCAAACCACGCGATATATCGTCCGACCATATGTGTTTTCCAATGGCTATGATGGCATGCTACTCCCAACGTCGTCCGACTTTCTGTGCAGTCGTAGCGCGATTATGGCATGCCATGCTCGACGTCATCCAACCATTTGTGTTGTCCAAGGGATACTCTGGCTTTCCACGCCCGACGTTATCCGATCGTGTGTGCAGTCCAATGGCGATGATGGCATGCCACGTGTGACATCATATGATCGTGTATGCTTTCCAAAGGCGAAGATAGAATACCAGGATCTACATTGTCCATTTGTGTGTGCAGTGTAAGGACCATGACAACCCATGCTTCAAGTCATCCAATCATTTTTGTTGTCCAAGGGTTATAATGGCATGCCATGCCAGACGTCGTCTAGTCGTGTGTATTCTCATAGAATTATGACAAAAATCAACGCCTAATTTCATCCGACCACATGTGTTATCCAATGGAGATGATAACATGCCACACCTGACATTATCCGTTTGTGTGTGCACTCCAAGGGAGACGATGGCATGCAATTCTCGACATTGTATGGTCTTGCAGGCTATCCAAGGGCTATGATGACATGCCAACTTAATGTCATTAAACCGTGTGTGCTGTTCAAGGGCTATTATGGCATGCCACGCCCGATGTTGTCCGACTGTCTATGAAGTCCAAAGGCGATGATAGAATGAAACGCCTGACGTTTTCTTACCATGTGTAAGGTCCAAGGGCAATGATGGAATGCCACGCCTGACATCGTTCACTTATGTGTGCAGTCCAAGGGCGATGATGTTATGCCACGTCCGACGACGACTAACTTTGTTTGCTATACAAGGGCTATGATTACATGCAACGCTTAATGTCCGTCAACCATATGTGCCGTCCAAGGGCTATGATGGCATGCCACGCCCGATATCATCCGACCATGTTTGCTGTCCAAAGGCGATGATGGCATACAACGCTGGATCTCATTTGACCATGTGTGTTGTCCAAGGGCGATAATGGCATGCCATGCCCCACGTCGTCATACCGTGTGTGATTTTGAAAGTCTATGGTGGCATTCCACGCCCGACATCGTCCATCTGTGTGTGAAGTCCAAAGACGATGATGGCATGCCACGCTCGACATCGTCCGTTTGTGTGTGCAATCAAAGGGCAATGATGGCTTGCCATGTCCGACATCGTCTTACCATGCATGCGGTCAAGGGTCCATGATGGCAAGCCACTCCCTATGTCGTCTGACCATATGTGTTTTCCATGCTCTATGATGTCATCCTACACCCGACGTCGTCCGACTATGTGTAATCGAAGGGCGATGATGGCATGCCAAGTTCGACGTCGTCCGACCATATGTGATGTCCAAGAGCTCCATGGGCATGCAAAGCTTGACTTTGTTCGATCGTGTGTGCTTTCCAAGAGCGATCACGACATGCCAAGCCTGACATAGTCAAACCGTGTATGGTGTTCTAGGACGATGATGGTATGCCACGTCCGACTTCATTTGACAATGTGTAATGTCCAATGGCTACACAATCATTCCACGGTGGATGTGATCCGACTGTGTGTACTGTCTAAGGGCCATGATAGAATGTGGCGCCCAACGTCATCCTACCATATGTGCAGTCCAAGGGCCATAATTGCAACCACGTCCTATGTCGTCCGACCGTATGTATTTTTGAAGGGCTATTATGGCATGCTACACCAGACGTTGTCCGACTGTGTGTGCATTCTAAGGATGATGATGTCATGCCACACCTAATGTAGTTCTAGCATGTGTGCTATCGAAGGGCTACTCTAGAATTCCACATCCGATGTTGTTCGACCATGAGTGCAGTCTACGGCGATGATGGCATTCCACAATTAACGTCTCATTCTGTGTGTGATTTCCAAAGGTTATGATGGAATGCCAAGCTCAACATCGTCCATATGTGTGTGCATTCCAAGGGAGATGATGGATACCACGTCCGAAGTCGACAGACTGTGTGTGCTATCTAAGGTCTATGATGATATGCTAAGCCCAACGTCGTTCAACCATGTGTGCTGTACAACGACTATGATGGCGTGCCACGCTCGTCGTAGTACAATTGAGTGTGCTGTTCAAGAGCTATTATGACATGCCACGCACAACGTCTTCCAACCGTGTGTGTTATCCAAGCGATATGATGGCATGCCACGCCCGATGTTATCCGATCGTGTGTGGTTTCCAAGGGCTATGTGGGCATCCCAAGCTTGACTTCATTTGATCATCTGTCCTTTCCAACGTAGATGATGGCATGCCACACCCAAGATTGTCCATATTTGTGTGCATTCCAAGGCGATGATCGCATGTCACATCCAACATTGTCAATCTGTTTGTGAAGTCCAAGGGCAATGATGGCATAACACGCCCAACATCATCCATTTGTGTGTGCAGTCCAAGGGAGATGATGGCATGCCATGTCCGACATCATCCGACCATGCGTGCGGTCCAAGGTCCATAAAGGTCAGACACGCCCTCTGTCGTCTTACCATATGTGTTTTCCAAGCTCTATGATGGCATACTACGGCCAACGTCGTGCGACTGTTTGTTGTCGAAGGGCGATGATTGAATGCCACGCTCGACGTTGTCCAACCGTATATGTTGTCCAAGGGCTACATTGGCATGCCAATCTTGACTTTATTTCAACGTGTGTTCTTTCCAAGAGGGATGATGGCATGCCACGCCCGACGTAGTCCAACCATGTGTGGTTTACTAGGGTGATGATGGCATGCCACGCCCAACTTCGTTTAACAGTGTGTGTCGTCCAATGGCTACACAGGCATTCCATGATCGACGTGGTCCGACAGTGTGTACAGTCTAAGGACCATGATAGAATGTGGCACCCGACGTCATCCTACCATGTGTTCTGTCCAAGGGCCATAATGGCAACCACGCCCTATGTCGTCCGACCGTATGTGTATTCAAAGGGATATTATAGCATGCTACGCCTAACATCGTCCGACTGTGTGTGCATTCTAAGGGCTATGATGTCACGCCACGCCTAATATAGTTCATCTGTGTGTGATGTCGAAGAACTATTCTTGCGTTTCATGCCCGACGTCGTTTGACAATGAGTACATTCTAGGGCGATGATGGCAATCCACACCTAACGTCTCATTCTGTGTGTGATTTCCAAAGGTGATGATGGCATGCCACGCCCCACATTGTCAAATCGTGCATTCGGTCCAAGGTTTATAATGGCAAGCGACACACCATTTCGACTTACCATATGTGTTTTTTAAGGGCTATGATGCAACGCTACTTCCAACGTCTTCTAACTTTATGTGCAGTCCAAGGGCGATTATTACATGCCACGCCCGATGTCGTCCGACTATGTGTGCTGTCAATAGGATACTCTTACATTCTATGCCCAACATCATCTGATCATGTGTGTAGTACAAGGGAGATGATGTCATTCCACACCCGAGATCGTCTTATTGTGTGTACTTTCCAAAGGAGACGATGCAATGCCAGACCCAACATCATCCATTTGTTTGTGCATCCAAAGGGAGATTATGGCATGGCAAGTCCGAAGTAGACTGACTGTGTATGCTATCTAAGGTCTACGATGACATGCTAAGCCCTGCGTCATTCAATCGTGTGTGTTGTCCAACGGCTATGATTGCGTGCCACGCTCGATGTCGTCCGACCGTGTGTAGTTTAAGAGGTATGATGACATGCCACACCCAATGTCATCCAACCGTGTATGTTATCCAAGGGATATGATGGCATGCCACGCCCGATGTTGTTCGACTGTGTGTGGTTTCCAAGGGATATGTGGGCATTTCCAACTTCACTTCGTTCGATCGTGTGTGATTTCCAATAGCGATGATAGCATCCCACACCCGACATCGTCCATATGTGTGTGCATTCCAAGGGCGATGATGGCATACCACGTCCGACCTCATCAATCTATGTGTGAAGTCCAAGGGCGATGATGACATGCCACGCCCGACATCATCCATTTGTGTGTGCAGTCCAAGGGAGATGATGGCATGCCATGTTCGACATCGTCCGACCATGCGTGCGGTCCAAGGTCCATCATGGAAAGCCACTCCCTCTGTCATCTGACCATATGTGTTTTCAAAGTTCTATAATTGCATGCTACGCTCGACGTCTTCTGACTGTGTGTAGTCATAAGGGCGATGATGGCATGCCACGCCCGACGTCATCTAACTGTATGTGCTCTCCAAGGGCTACGTCGCTTGACAAGCTTCACTTCCTTCGATCGTGTGTTCTTTCCAAGAGCGATAATGGCATGCCATGCCCGACGTAGTCCATTTGTGTGTGGTGTCCTAGGGAGATGCATGCATGCCAAACCCGACTTCGTTCGACAGTGTGTAGTGTCCAACGGCTACACGGGCATTCCACGGTCGATGTGGTCTGACAGTGTGTACAGTCTAAGGGCCATGATGGAATGTAGTGCGTGATGTCATCCTACCATGTTTGTTATCCAAGGGCCATAATAGTAACCACACCCTACGTAGTCCGACTGTATGTGTTTTCAAAGGGCTATTATGGCATGCTACCCCGACATCATTTGAACATGAGTGCATTCTAGGGCGATGATGGCATGCCACGCCTGAGATCGCCCATATCTGTGTGCATTCCATGGGCCATGATAGCATGCCACGTCCCACATCGTCCAACCGTGTATTCGGTCCAAGGGCCATAATGGAAAGCGACGCTCTATTTCGTCTGACCGTATGTGTTTTCCAAGGGCTATGATGCCACACTCGAGATCATCTTATTGTGTGTGCTTTCCAAAGGAAATAATGAAATGACCCGCCCAACATCGTCCATTTGTGTGTGCAGTCAAAGGGAGATTTTTGCATGGCACGTCAAAAGTCGACTGATTGTGTGTCCTATCTTATCTATATGATGACACGCTAAGCCCAACATCGTTCAACCGTGTGTGATGTCCAACAACAATGATGGTGTTACACGCTCGATGTCGTTCGACCGTGAATGCTGTGCAAGAGCTATGATGACATGCCACGCCCAACGTCTTCCAACTATGTGTGTTATCCAAGGGCTATGATGGCATGCCACGCCTGACGTCGTCCGACCGTGTTATCTGTCAAAAGGCGATATGGCATGCCACGACCGATGTTGTTTTACCAAGTGTGTTGTCCAAGGGCGATGATGACATGCCACGCCCCATGTCGTCATAACGTGTGTGATTTCTAATGGTGATGATGGCATGCCACGCCCGACATTATCCCACCATGTGTGTTGTCCAAGGGATAGTCTGGCTTTCTACGCCCATCATTGATCAACCGTATGCGCATTCCAAAGGAGATGATGGCATGTCACGCGTGACATCATCTGATCATGTATGATTTCCAAAGGCAAAGATGGAATACCAGGCTTTACATCGTCTATCTGTGTGTGCAGTCCCAGGGCAATGTCCAACCACGTTTGAAGTCCTCCAAATGTTTCTGCTGTTCAAGAGTTATAATGGCATGCCACGCCAGACATCATCCGGTCATGTGTATTATCAATGGGCAATGACCAAAAGCCACGCCTAATTTCGTCCGACCATATTTGTTGGACAAGAAAGATGATTACATGCCACACCTAACATAATCCGATCGTGTGTGCAGTCCAAGGGCGATTATGGCATTCAACGCTCGATGTTTTCCATTAGTGTGTGCTGTCCTAGGGCTATGATGACATGACATCTTAATGTCATTCAACCGTGTGTGCTGTCCAAGGGCTATTATGTCATGCCACGCCCGACTTCGTCTTACCATCTATGATGTCTAAAGGCGATGTTGGCATGCCACCCCTGATGTTGTCTGAAAATGTGTACGGTTCAAGGGCGATGATGGAATTCAACGCCCGACATCGTTCATTCGTGTGTGCAGTCTAAGGGAGATGATGGCAAGACACGTCCGAGGTAGACCGATTATGTGTGCTATACAAGGGCTATGATGACATGCCAAACTTAATGTCCTTCAACCATTTGTGATGTCCAAGGGCTATAATGGCATGCCATTGCCTGACGTCATTTGATTGTATGTGTGTGCGTTAAAAGGGCGATGATGGCATTCCATGCCTGATGTTGTCCGATTGTGTGTGCTATGAAAGTGCAACGTAGGCATGCCACTCTCAACGTCGTCCGATCGTATGTGTTGTCCAAGACCTATGATGGCAGGCCATGCCTGACGTTGTTTGATCGTATGTGGTGTCCAACAGAAATGATGGCATGCCACGCCCGACGTCGTGTGACCGTGTGCTCAGTCTAAGGACCATAGGGCATTCCATGCCTGACATTGTCCATCCGTGTTTGCAGTCCAAGGGAGATAACGACATGTCATACCCTACTTCGTCCGACTGTGTGTGTTGTCCAAGGGATATAATGACATGACATGCCCGACGTCGTCCGATCGGGTGTGCAAGGTCTATTACGTATGTCGTGCCTGACGTCGTCCGACCATGTGCGATGTCCAAGGGCTACTTAGTCATGCCATGCTCGACGTTGCCTGATCGTGTGTGTAGTCTAAGAAAGATAATGGCATGACAAACTTGACATCGTCTGACCGTGTATGATGTCCAAGGGACATGATGGCATGCCATGACCGACATCATCTGTCTATGTATGCAGTCTAAGGGTGATGATGGTATGCCACGTACGAGGTTGATCGACAGTGTGTGTTGTCTAAGGTCTATGATGACATGTCACGCCCAATGTTCAACTGTGCGTGATGTCTAAGGTCTATGATGGCATGCCACGCAGAACATCGTCCAACGGTGTGTATTGTCGAATGGCTACGCAGGCATGCCACGCCCAACTTCGTTTTACTATGTGTGCTACGCAAGGGTGATGATTTCTTGTTATGCCCGACATTGTTCGACCATGTGTACTTTCCACGGGCGATGATGGAAAGCCTCGCCCGACATCGTTCATTCGTATGTGCAGTACAAGAACGATGATGGCATGCCAAGCATGACGTTGTCTAACCCTATTGCTTTCCTAAGGTTATGATGGCATTCCATGCCTGATATCATCTGTGTGTATGTGAAGTCCAGGGGAGAATATAACATGCCACATTTGACGTTGACCAATCGTGTGTGCTGTCCAAGGGCTACAATGATATGCCAAGCCCAATATCGTTCAACCTTGTGTGTTGTCCAAGGACTATGATTGCGTTCCATGCGTGACGTCGTTCAACTGTATGTTCTGTCCAAGAGCTACGCAGGCATGCCATACCCCACTTCGTTTGATCGTGTTTGCTGTCCAAAGGCGATGATAGCATACCACTTCGGATCTCATTTTACCATGTGTATTGTCCAAGGGCGGTAATAGCATGCCACGCCCTACGTCGTCATACCGTGTGTGATTCCTAAAGGCGATGATGGCATTCCACGCTCGACATGGTCCATCTGTGTGTGAAATCAAAAGGTGATGATGGCATGCCACGCTCGACATCGTCCGTTTGTGTGTGCATTCCAAGGGCAATGATGGCATGCTATGTCCGACATCGTCTTACCATGCATGCGGTCAAGGGTCTATAATGGCAAGCCACTCCCTCTGTCGTCTTACCATATGTGTTTTTCAAGCTCTATGATGTCATGCTACGCCCGACGTCGTCCGACGGTGTGTAATCGAAGGGCGATGATGGCATGCCATGCTCGACGTCATCCTACCATATGTGATGTCCAAGAGCTACATGGGCTTGCAAAGCTTGACTTTGTTCGATCGTGTGTGCTTTCCAAGAGCGCTGATGGCATGCAAAGCCTGACATAGTAAAATCGTGTATGGTGTTCTAGGGCGATGATAGTATGCCATGTCTGTCTTCGCTCGACAATGTGTATTGTCCAACGCCTACACAAGCATTCCACGGTCGATGTGATCCGACCATGTGTACTGTCTAAGGGCCATAATGGAATGCGGCGCCCAACGTCATCATACCATATGTGTTGTTCAAGGGCCATAATGGCAACCACGTCCTATGTCGTCCGACCGTATGTATTTTTGAAGGGCTATTATGGCATGCTACACCAGACGTCGTCTGACTGTGTGTGCATTCTAAGGATGATGATGTCATGCCACACCTAATGTAGTTCTATCATGTGTGCTGTCGAAGGGTTACTCTAGAATTCCACATCCGATGTTGTTCGACCATGAGTGAAGTCTACGGCGATGATGGCATTCAACAATCAACGTCTATAGACTGTGTGTGCTTTCCAATGGTGATGGTGGAATGCCACGCTCAACATCGTCCATATGTGTGTGCATTCAAAGGGAGATGATGGATGACACGTCCGTAGTCGACTGACTGTGGGTGCTATCTAAGGTCTATGATGATATGCTAAGCCCAACGTCATTCAACCGTGTGTGCCGTACAACTACTATGATGACGTGCCACGCTCGTCGTAGTACGACTAAGTGTGCTCTTCAAGAGCTATTATGACATGCCACGCCCAACGTCTTCAAACCGTTTGTGTTATCCAAGGGATATGATGGCATGCCACGCCCGATGTTATCCGATCATGTGTTGTTTCCACAGGCTACGTGGGCATGCCAAGCTTGACTTCGTTCGATCATCTGTCCTTTCAAACAGCGATGATGGCATGCCACGCTCACCATCGTCCATATTTTTGTTCATCCCAAGGGCGATGATCGTATGCCACGTCCGACATCATAAAAATGTGGATTCAGTCCAAGGGGAATAATGTCAAGCCACGCTCTTGTTCGTCCGACATAAGTGTTTTTCCAGGGGCTATGATGGCAAGATACTTCCACTATTGTCTGACTGTCAGTGCAGTCCAAGGGCGATGATGACATTCTACGCTCGATGTCATCCAACAATGTGTGCTATCCAAGAAATACTCCGGTTTTCCAAGCCTGACATTGTCTGACCGTATATGCATTCCAAAGGCGATGATGGCATGCCACGCTTGACATCATCTGATCGTGTATGCTTTCCAAAGGCCAAGATGGAATGTAATGGCCTACATCGTCCATCTGTGTGTGCAGTCCAAGAGCGATGTCCAGCAACACTTGTAGTCCTACAATTGTTTGTGTTGTCCAAGGGTTATAATGGCATGCTACGCCAGACGTCGTCTGATCGTGTGTATTCTAATAAGGCAATGAACAAAAGCCACGCCTAATTTCATCCGATCGTATGTGTTATCCAATCGAGATGATTACATGACACACCTGACATAATTTGTTCGTGTTTGTAGTCCAAGGGCGATGATGGAATTCAACGCTTGACATTATCTGGTCGTGTGTGCTATCCGAGTGCTTTGATGACATGTCAGCTTCATGTTATTCAACTGTGTGTGCTGTCCAAGGGCTATTATGGCATGCCACGCCCGATGTCATCCGACCATTTATGATGTCGTAAGTCTATGATGGCAGTCCACGCCTAATGTTGTCTGACCACGTGTACGGTCCAAGGGCGATGATGGAATGAAACGCCCGATATCGTGCATTTGTTTGTAAAGTCCAAGGACGATGATGGCATGCCATGTCCGAGGTCGACCGATTGTGTATGCTATGAAAGGGCTATGATGGCATGCCACGCCCGACAACGTCCGCCCGTGTTTCCTATCCAAAGGCGATGATGGCATACCACGCCGAATGTAGTTTGACCAAGTTTGCTGTCCAAGGGCGATGATGGCATCCTACGGCCCACGTCCTCATTCCGTGTGTGATTTCTAAAGTCTATGATGGCATGCCACACCCGACATCATCCATTTGTGTATGATGTCCAAGGGGATGATGGCATAACATGCCCACATCGTCCATTTGTTTGTGGATTCAAAGGGAGATGATGGCATGCCATGTCTGACATCATCTGACCATGCGTGTGGTCCAAGGAACAATATGTGAAGACACACCCTCTGTCGTCTGACCATATGTGTTTTCCAAGCTCTATGATTGCATGCTACGCCCGACGTCGTGCGACTGTGTATAGTCGAAGGGCGATAATGGCATGCCACGCCAGACATCGTCCGACCGAATGTTCTCTCCAAGGGCTACACGGGAATGTAAACCTTGACTTTATTCGATTGTGTGTTCTTTCCAAGAGCGATAATGGCATGCCATGCCATACGTAGTACAACCGTGTGTGGTGTCTAGGAAAATGATGGCATGCCATGCCCGACTTTGTTCGACGGTGTGTGTTGTCTAACGGCTACACGGGCATTCCACGGTCGATGTAGTCTGACCACGTGTACAGTCTAAGACCATGATGGAATGCGGCACCCGACGTCATCCAACCATGTCTGTTATCCAAGGGCCATAATGGCAACCCCGCTCTATGTCGTCCGATTGTATGTGTTTTCGAAGGGCTATTATAGCATGCTACGCTCGATGTCGTCCCACTGTGTGTGCAATCTAAGGGCAATTGATGTCACGCCATGCCTAATGTAGTTCATCCGTGTGTGATGTCAAAGAACTACTCTGGCATTTCACGCCCGACATCGTTCGACCAGGAGTACATTCTATGACGATGATGGCATTCCACACCCAATGTCTCATTTGGTGTGTGCTTCCCAAATGTGATGACGGCATGCCACGCCATACATCGTCCATATGTGTGTGCATTCCAAGGGCGATGATTGCATGCCATGTCCGACATTGTCCAACCGTGCATTCGGTCCAACGGCCATAATAGCAAGCGACACTCTATTTCGTCTTAACATATGTGTTTTCCAAGGGCTATGATGCCAGGCTACTCCCAACGTCGTCCGACTGTATGTGCAATCCAAGGGTAATGATGGAATGCCACGCCCGACGTCGACCGACTGTGTGTGCTTTCTATGAGATAATCTAGCATTCCACGCTCGACACAATTAGATCATGTGTGTAGTCCAAGAGAGATAATGGCATGCCACACCCGAGATCTTCTTATCTTGTGTACTTTCCAAAGGAGATGATGGAATGCCTGACCTAACATCGTCCATTTGTGTGTGCAGTCAAAGGGCGATTATGGTATGGCAAATCCATAGTCGAGTTAGTGTTTGTGCTATCTAAGGTCTATGATGATATTTTAAGCCCAACGTCATTCAACCGTGTGTGCTATCCAACAGCTATGATGGCGTGCCATGCTCGACGTCGTCCAACCTTGTGTGATGTTCAAGAGCTATGATGACATGCCACACCCAACTTCTTCCAACCCTGTGTGTTATCCAAGGGATGTGAAGGCATTCCACGCCCCATGTCGTCATAACGTGTGTGATTTCTTATGGCGATGATGGCATGCCACACCCGACATCATCCCTCCATGAGTGTTGTCCAAGGGATGGTCTGGCTTTCTATGCCCATAATTGATCGACCGTGTGCGCATTCCAAAGGAGATGATGGCATGCCACGCTTGACATTATCGAATCATGTATGTTTTCCAAAGGTGAAGATGGAATACATGGCTTTACATTATCATTCTGTGTGTGCAGTCCAAGGGCAATGTACAACCACGTTTAAAGTCCTCCAATTGTTTCTGCTGTCCATGGGTTATAATGGCATGCCACGCCAGACATCATCCAATCATGTGTATTATCAAAGGGCAATGACCAAAAGCCACCCCTAATTTCGTCCGACTATATGTGTTATCGAAGGAAGATTATTACATGCCAGGCCTGACATAATCCGTTCGTGTGTGCAGTCCAAGGGCGATGATG